>NW_015167086.1:161032-260610 GCF_001447785.1 Gekko japonicus
CTCTTTCCTTCCTTCGTTACTTCTCTCTACTCTCTCGCTCTCTTTCCTTCCTTCTTTACTCCTTCTGTGGCCCAACTCTAGTGAGAAGGGGTTTAAATTTTAAACCCCTTCTCTCTTTGCTTCCCCCCCCCCAAAGGAAAGGGGAGGCTTTTGAAGATGCCTTCCCTCCCTTTTGCTTCCCCTTCTGACATCACTTCCAGTGATGTCAGGGGGCATTGCATATGCTAATGAGCTATTATGCTAATAGCCTAGTAGCTCATTAGCATACCGTATGCTAATGAGCTCCTGCAGCTCTTTTTCTACAAAAAGACCCCTGCACGTACCTATGGACAAACAGACTAGCCTGCTGAAAAGATCACATCTAGCCTATCCCACCAGAGGACTTAAGATCTCTCTGGGCCACACAGAATCGCACTTCATGCAAATGTAAACACACAAGAAGTCTCATGTCACAGACTCACCATGCCGGTGGCTGAAGAAGCCCTGGAAAATCACAAAGTTGTTCACCTGAAAGAGAAAAAAACCTGTTCCTAACTTCCTGCGAGGGACAAAAATAGCACCGTTCTCAAACCCAATCACGGTTGCTGTGCAACGGAAACTGGTCCACTAGAACCCCTAATAGTAGAGGAAATACCACACTGCTTATTTCGCAGCTCATCTGCTGATTTGCTTAAGCCCCTTCGACTGGGAGGAAAAGGAACACACCTTTTAAGGGGAGGAACCGCAGCTCACTGGCAGAGGCCATGCTCGGCAGGCACAAGATTCCAATGCCTGGCACTTCCACTCAAAGAAGCTCTAGCGGCAGAGCAATGCCTTGTGTCGTGAAATAGTTACAGTCCTCAGACTAGAATCTGGGAAATCTATGTTCATCTGTTTTCTGGCCTGGTTATGAGACTGAAACAGCCATGGCTGCCCTGAACTTGTTCCATCTACACAGGCTCCCAATTTGCTTCCACGCCCAATTCAAGGAGCTGGTATGGACCTTTAAAGTCTTATATGTCTTGGGGCCAGCGTACCTTAAGGATCACATCCCCCCCCCCCATGCAGGGCCGGCCTCAACTTATTTTGCACCCTAGGTGAGGATCCCTTCTGGTGCCCCCACCCATGTGCCCACCTGGTCAGAGCCAGTGGGGGGGGGGCTTCTGGCATGGGGGGGGTACAGTTTGTCACCCCTCGTCAGGGTGCCCAGAGAAGAGGCTGACCGGCGGGGCGCTCACAACGCGTTGCTCCCCCGGCCCTGCTGTTGCTGCTCTTGCTGCAGCTGCTAGTCCCCAGCCGCGAGGAAGAGGAGGAGGAGGAGAAGCGCTCTGCTGGGAAGCCAAGGGGGCAGGCAGGGAGAAGTTAGTCGGCCGAAGAGGCAGTGGGTGGCAGAGGTGGCGGCGGGGGTCACCTGGCTGCGGAAATGCAGGGCTTTTGGCGGGGGGGGCAGTTTGGTGCCCCTAAGGGCTGGCGCGCTCTAGGCAAACGCCTAGTTCGCCTAGTGAGCGAGCCGGCCCTGCCCCCATGAACCAACCTGTACGCTCTGGTCATCTCTGAAGGCCTTCCTTCAGGTGTCTCCACCATCTGAGGCTAGACAGGTAGCAACCCAAGAAAGGGCCTTCTCAATCGTGGCTTTGAAACTTTGGAACTCTCTCCCCAGGGAGATTCATCCATCTCTCTCTCTGTCATTATCTTCCCCCAGCAGGTGGAAGAAGACTATTTTGTTTAGCACTCCCTCATTAATTCTTATTAGCTCTCCTGCCCGCTTGTGTGCTGATGTGTTTCTGTGTCCTTTCTTTAATTGTTTGAAATATTTTCTATATACTTGTTATTTTAAACATTGTTTTAATGTTAGAAATGTTTTAATGCTTGACATGTATTATGGTTTACCGACTTGGGAACGAGTCCTCTTTTCTACCGTGGAATAGTTTTTAGAGAACTTGAGTTCCAACTTGAGTGGTGGAGAGCATTTGTCAGCCTATTTAAAAAAAAGGCTTCTGGCCAGGAGAAAAGAGGACTGATGTGCTACTACTATAAACAACTAGAGAGCAATTGAGCCAGCAACTTGAGATAGAGAACAATTGCCAGCCAGTTTAAAAAAAAGAAGGCTTCTGACCGGAGAGAAAAGAGGACTGGTTGCTACTACTAGAAATAAATTAACTGGCTTGCTCCTGATTGAAAAACTTGAAATGGAGTAAGTTATGAGTTAAAAATTATTAATAATTTCAAAAATTTAAAAATGATAACAAAAGAATATTCCATTCAGCTTCATATTTCTTTTCATTCTAAATAAGCACGTTTGTTCCAGGATAATTTGAAAAAAGTAAAAAAGGAGTTAAGCTGTAATAATTTGAAAATGGAACCAGGAGATAATTTGAAGAAAGTAAAAAAAGAAATTAAGCTGTAACAAGAAGCTGACACCTTCCAACATAATAGGATTACTCCTGAGGAAGATTGGTGAAATGAGTTTATAACCGGGTCCTCATTGAGGATGCTGGACTTTTCCTTGAAAATGTTAGAATTTCCTTAGTAATAATGTAAAAGCTTCAGTTGTAATATATTTGATGTTCATAAGATTTATTAAATGTCATTGTCATTTTTATCACAGTATTTGTTTGTTTGTTTGATATATGAACTGGCTCACACAGGGAGGTTTTTTTTAACCTCTTTCCACCAAGTAATACTGACCTCTACATCATGCATTCACTCAGAGAAGCATAGCATATGAATAGTGTGACCAAGCACATAACAATGAATGATCAGATTCCAGTAGAGGTTTCAACGTGTTAAAGAGAAAATGGCAACTATGGTCCAACATTATCTAGAAAAGGAGCACTCCCATGTACAACAAATTAAATCCCTTTCCAAACAGCATTTCTTCTGGTTGTGTTTTTTTTTTCTTTTAGTCAGTTGTAAAGTCAGCTTAGTTCACAAAGGTACAGGATACTAGTCCTGGAGATTTCCAAAAAGCAAGCGATACCTATTTTAGCTTATGTCTGCAGATCACTAACTCCAGCTAACCTTCCCCCCCAAATGTCCTTCAAATAGCCCGACAGTTCTTCTTTTGGATCATGAGGTATATCACAACTTGTTCTCTCATAAGGTACATCACAACTTGATAATCTCCAGAATCCATTTCCCAAATGTATCAATGGATGTAACGGATCGAAAATATTCCCAGAAAGTCAGCATTAGGTGAAGGGCATCACCAAGGATAATCTAGTAAACTGCATATACATGTCAACAACAAAAAAGTCAGGTATCAATGAAATGGAACCTTACAGACATTTCCTTTAATTTCTTAAAGGAGCCTAGAGGTCCCAACACATTCTGAGCACAAGCTCTTCTCCAGGAGAAAAAGCTAGAGAGGATCTGCAAGAAGTTATAAGGAACTCTGCAACCTTCCACATGTTCCCCCATGAACACTTGGAATTCACTGCCACATTAACACTTGGAATTCACTGCCACAGGAAGTGGTGGCGGCTACAAGCATGGACGGCTTCAAAAGGGAATTAGATAAGCATATGGAGCAGAGGTCCATCAGTGGCTATTAGCCACAAGGTATAGATAGGGACTCTGGGGCAAGTGATGCTCTGTCATCTTGGTGCTTGGGGGGGTCAACAGTGGGAGGGCTTCTAATGTCCTGGCCCCACTGCTGGACCTCCTGATGGCACTGGTATTTCTGGCCACTGTGTGACACAGAGTGTTGGACTGGATGGGCCTTTGGCCTGATCCAACATTGGCGTCTCTTATGTTCTTATGATACTTTGACTTCCTACCACGAATTCCCTCCAACCACAACTGTGATTGCCAAACCCATGAAATATTTGTTCATGTGCACGTATACCAGAAAAGACTTGGGCCGATTCATGTGGTCGAAGCCTGGGCAATTCCACCACAATGGGTTGGATCCAGACTGATTTTCCACTCATGCAAGGCGCGTCTTGTCAGTGGAACAGAAAGTTCCTGCCTCCACCCCTCCACTGCAGCCCACTGGTCCCCCAAAAGGCTGCTCCTGAGGGGACAGGGGACCCCCGGGAACAGCACGAGAGGCAAATTGGGGAGTCTGCCACAAGAGGAGGGAATTAGTGGAAGTTACTTCAGCCCTTTCATTAGCAGAAAATTTAGTCTGGATGCAACCCGGTGTGTCAACACCCCCCAGAACCTGGGCAGAGGCAGTCGCCAAGCAAATATTCTGAAGGCATGAGACACAGCTCTGCTACTGAAATTTAGCAAGATCTGGCCCTGTGAACTGTCTGGATGGGAACTAAATTTAAGCTTCTTTGGACAGGAGAGCTCATGATTTATTTATTTTAGATTTATTTATTTATGTATTTTAAAATCTCCTTCAGGAGGCACTGCTACTTGATCCTGTGTTGCCTGCACGACACCCATTAAAGCCCCTAGAAGAGCTATTTCCACCTCCTCCATAGCAGTAGAGCGAAGAAGACTCACCCTCCAAGGCACAGGGTATCTCATGAGCTGCCCAGAGGTAGAGCCATTGTGGGATTGTCTTTGGCAAGCTGCAAATAGGTAGCAAACTGAAGCAGCACAGGAGGGCCCACCCCCTCATGGCGGGAAAGACTCACCTGGGGGATAGTGTCACAGAGACTGTAGTGTTTCCGGAGGAAGCACAGGAGTTTCTCTGAGGGGCGGTCCACGGCCAACTGGTGGGGCTCCACTCGCTCTTGCTGAAGGAGGAGGAAAACAAATTGAAGTGAAGGTGCAGGGAAAGTCTATTGTCTATTTGCTGGCTCTCCGGGGCAACCGGCTGACTGCTGCATGAAACAGGATAGTGGATTAGATGGACCACCGGATTGCTTCATTGGAGATCACCGTCTGTTCACAGAGAAGAGAATACGACTTCCAGCTCAGGAGAGGAGACTGAAATACAGGAGTTGTCACTACAGCGTCCAGTTTAAAGCCAGTGACAAATTTCTACAAGCCCTGAAGGGGAGAAGTACGGCAAGGGAAGAGGGCAGGGGAACCCATGCTATCTACAAGCTGTTAGCTTTGGAGAAAGCACTCTCTCCATTAAAACAAGGTGATTCTGTAAACTAGAACACGTGGAGCTACTTTATATTAATTCAGATGGACAATCTATCAAAGTCAGCATTGTGTAAAGTAAAGGTAAAGGTTCCCTTGCTCGAAAGCCAGTCGAATCCAACTCTAGGGTTGCGGTGCTCATCTCTGTTTCAAAGCCAAAGAGCCAGCGCTGTCCGAAGACGTTTCCGTGGTCATGTGGCCGGCATGACTAATAAAATATTTTTAAAAAAAAAAAAAAAACTAAACACCAAGGTGCACAGAACGCTGTTACCTTCCCACCAAAGTGGTACCTATTTATCTACTTGCAATTTCATGCTTTCGAACTGCTAGGTTGGCAGGAGCAGGAACTAGAGATGGGAGCTCACTCCGTCATGCGGCACCCGGGTCTCGAACTGCTGAACTACTGACCTTCCACAGCTTGCAGTTCAGCGTCTTAACCACTTGAGCCACGCAGCTCCTCAGCATTGTGTACTCCAACTGTAAGTAGCTTCCCAGGTTCTCAGGTAGGAGTGTCTTTTACATAACCCTAGTACCTGATTTTTAGGGGCCGCAGTGGATCAGAGGTTAAGACACTGAGCTGCAGAGCGGAAAGTCTGTAGTTCAGCAGTTGGAGACCCTAGCGTCACGTGGCACCAGCTCCTGCCAACCTAGCAGTTCAAAAGCAAGAAATTGCAAGTAGATAAATAGGTACTGCTTTGGTGGGAAGGTAACAGAGTTCCGTGCGCCTCGGCGTTTAGTCATGCCGGCCACATGACCACGGAAACGTCTTTGGACAGCGCTGGCTCTTCGGCTTGGAAACAGAGATTAGTACCGCCCCCTAGAGTTGGATTCGACTGGCTTTTGAGCAAGGGAAACCTTTACCTTTACCTTAGTACCTGATTACTTTATGTGGAGATGCCAGGGATTGAACCTGGGACCTTCTCGCTACAAAGCAGATGCTCTACCCCTGACCCTCAAGCCCTCTCCTGAGCTTGCCAACTGGCTACACACTCCCCAACCTACAAGTAAACTAGTAGCAAATTGGTCTGTTACTAGCCAGCAGCCAAGCCTTTTCTCCTGGAACCAGCAGAGGCATCATCTCTATAGAAGAAGAAGAAAAAGAGAAGAAGAGAAGAGATTGGATTTATACCCCGCCCTTCACTTGGAGTCTCAGAGCAGCTTACAAACTCCTTTCCCTTCCCCTCCCCACAACAGACACCCTGTGAGGTGGGTGGGGCTGAGAGAACTCTGACACAAACTGCTCTTTTACAAGGACAGCTGTACCAGAGCTTGTGACGGACCCAAGGTCACCTCAGCAGGTGCAAGTGGAGGAGTGGGGAATCAAACCCGGTTCTCCCAGATTATTTTCCGTGCACTTAACCACTACACCAAACTGGCTCTCTATAGGCTGTGCAGCCACCCATCCTAGGGAAACACAGCAGAGTATCTCTCTCCACAGCTGTACCAAGACCTTTTGCTACTTCCATATATACATACCAGTCAGGGTAACCAAATACACTGACCGTACAACCAATCCCATTGGTCCCGTTCGGCTAGAGAACCACGAGCAGAACAATTCTGGGACTCTGTGGTAGGGTTGCCAGGCCTCAGTTGGAAAATACCCGGAGACTTTGGGGGTGGAGCCAGGAAAGGGTGGGGGCTCAGCATGGTACAGTGCCACAGAGTCCACCCTTCAAAGCAGCCATTTTCTCCAGGGGGGAATGATCTCTGTCAGCTGGGCATCAGCCGTAAAAGCGGGAGGTCTCCAGGCCCCACCTGGAGGCTGGCAACCCTACTCTGTAGCCAATTAGAGGCCACCTATTAGATGCAATGAATTCACATTCAGGGCATAATTTCCTTTGGAGGAGACTCTGAGGAGACGTCTTCCTTCATGCCCACTTTCTCACTGATCACCATGTCCGGAGTCCAGAAGGAAGTCTCTCCACCAATCTGATTAGCTCATGATCCCCGAATGGCCTTCACCCAGCTGGGATATCATACTGAAGGGCACCGGCTGGGATTTAACTGCCCCGGGGATAAGACCAAAAAGGATCACCTGCAACATGTAGTGGAAGAGCTCCTTGCCATAGCCATGCCTCTGGAGGGATTCATGAATGTAGAAGTCCAGGACGCACAGGGGATCCATTTCATTGTGAGCGCCGTGGCGATCCTGAAAAAAAAAGGGAAGGAGACTTGATAAGACTGGTATCGGTGTGAAAAACTGAGCATGGGGAAACAAGGCACACGTACCTCTCTCTCTCTGAAAGCGAATGGAGGCTTAGCCTCCCAGCCACCTAAAAAACCCTGCACAATCCCATTTTTATCTCGGCCCTCCACTAAGGGACGCAGGGTAACATACAGGTTTCTCTAGTGGTGTGGCAGTGAGAGTGTCAGCCGAGGATCTGGCAGACCCAGGTTCAAATTCCCACTCTGCCCTGAAGCTCCGTCGGTTGACCTTGGCGGGGACCCAGTCACACACTCCCAGCCTAGCCCACCTCACAGGGCTGTTGTGAGAATAAAGAGAACAATGATAAAGAGAACGTCACCCTGAGCTCTTGGGGGGAACTACTCTTAGGTCTCAGGGGATTCTCCGATCCACAGCTTGTCTGCCTACTTTACACACCTGTCACCAGCATTAGAGAACAAGACCCTTTGGAAGCACGACTCTGCCCAAAGCATACAGTACTGTGAAAGGAGCCGTTAAAGATCTGCTTGTCTCTAAGCTTGGCCCTTCATCTTCCTACCACAGGAACATAAGCATCAGCCAGCTTCATAGCCGCTGTGGAAGAGTAGCCAGGCAGGCCTGTCTTCTTCCCAGTCACAGAAGAAGAGGAGGAGGAGGAGACTGGATTCTCAGAGTGGTTTACAATCTCCTTTCCCTTCCTCTCCCCACAACAGACACCCTGTGAGGTAGGTGGGGCTGAGAGAGCTCTCTCTCGAGAACTGCTCTTGAGAGAACAGCTCTGAAAGAACTTGTGACTGACCCAAGGTCACCCCAGCAGCTGCATGTGGAGGAGTGGGGAATCAAACCCGGTTCTCCCAGATTAGAGTCTACACTCCCAACCTACTACACTGAACTGTCTCTTTGCCTTTGCATAGCCTCCTGAACATGAAAGACTCCACTCTAAGAAATGGCTGTCCAGACTGCTGTACTGATTCCAGGGATACTGCTGGAGACAGGGAGCTACGTGCCACCATTTAGCTTAGTGCCTTGGATAGATGCGCTCACTCACATCAGGCTGGACAGAGGGCCTCAACTCTAAGAGGACGACATCCTCAGCCTTGCTCTCTGCAGCTCTCCCCACAAAGGCAATTGTCCAGCAGAACTCACCAGTACAAAGAGTTTCTTGTATCCAACCTTGAGGAAGCCAATCACGACCCCCTTCCCGGTTCTGGAAGCAAGGAAAGAAACAAATGTTGAACAAGTGACCCATTGAGGCCAGGAAGCCTCTATGAGGGCCTACAGATAGCTCATTCACTGATGAGAGAAAAAAATGGTAAAGTTTGGCCTAGTAATTTCAGAGGTTTATAAATCTTTACATGAATAAGGAGGAGGAGGACAGATTTCACTCTTTCACTCTTTCACTCAGAGTGGCTTACAATCTTTTTTCCATTCCCCTCCACACAACAGACACTCTATGAGGAAGGTGGGGCTGAGAGAGCTCTGACTGAGAACTGCTCTTTTTCAAGGACAGCTCTGACAGAACTATGGCTTGTCCAAGGTCATCCAGCAGCTGCCAGTGGAGGAGTGGGGAATCAAATCCGGCTCTCTCAGATCAGAGTCCGTGCACTTAGCCACTACACCAAACTGGCTCAGAAGAGATCCAATGTGAATAACGTTGGAGAGGTAAAATCCATCAGTGTTTCACAGCCCACCATGGTCTCATCAACTTCTCATTTTGTCAATTGCCTTGGATTTTCAGAATTGGTACGTGTGGGGGACCATGTATGTGACTAGCAGAAGGCTTTCTCTTGATGGGTTACAAGGTGTATGGGGCTCAAGGAAAACACTGATTAGTAGGTGGAAACTGATTTTAATTGGTGGACATCAGAGTTAAGGGCATGGTTTGAGGCTATGGTTCAGACTTCCATTGTGATAGTAAATGGGGGTGGGGAGAAAACACTAAAGACAGTCTCATCTTCTTTGTTGTTTAAACCCTAAATTATCTCACATTCTCTGTCCCAGAAAGCTACCTGTGTAGAGATTTGTGTAATGTGCACATTTATTTACATTTAATTAATCGCATTTACATTTAAATAATCACTCTTGTAGGATGCAGATAGCTGATTGACTAAAAAATTCTTTACAACAGATAGCTCCATAATTCTAGTCCTTTGCTGCCCCCTTGCTGTCCACAAGTTTTGCTGAGAAGCAACTCGTTGTCCCATAGCCAGTTCTATATTCTAGACAGAACTTGAAAACCCACCCTGTCTTTCTACCAGCACTGCACTTGGCCACATTGAACCCCATTTGCCATGTTGACGCCCACTCGCCCATCCTTGACAGATCCCCTTGGAGTGCCTCACAATCCTCACTGGTTTTCAGCCTTTGGAGCCAAACCATACTCCTGTACTGAAAGGCATCACATATTCCTTACCATCTGACACATAAGGTCAAACACGGTCCTCCAGCTACGGACCCAAAATATAATTGCCTGTTTTGCTGGCTGCTTGTAACTGTAAGAGTAGGGGAATGTTGTCAAAACTTTGACAGGTCATAACATACTTATGGTCAGTGTTCCCTCTAAGCTGAGTTAGTGTGAGCTAGCGCAAAGTTTTTTAGCCTTCAGCTCACACGTTTTTTCTTTGCTCAGAAAGGATGGCTCCAGAACAAACTAATTTATGCAGTAGCCAAATCACTCGCTCACAAATTTAATGCCAGCAGCTCACAAAGTAGAATTTTTGCTCACAGGACTCCACAGCTTAGAGGGAACAGTGCTTATGGTCTGTGTGCGATTTAGTGGGCCATAGATTAGGCAAGAGACACTTCCTCACATGGTCAGGTCTCTCACACAGCCATGGGGCCTAAACATTTCTCTCAACAGACTGAAATCTCATTTGGGAACAACACGGCAGCCTCACTTTCAAAACAACAGTCTGTTGTACTGTTATATAGCCAAACCTAGCCCTAAAGCTCATGCTGGATTTGTCCAGTTTTTCCTTCCCCGTGAATAAGCTCATGATCACCTTTGCCCTTCTTTCCTCATTCTCCTGGCTGGTACTCACAGCTGAGCTGGGATTGGAACTCAGACCGCCATGGCACAAATCCAGCATTAACAACAGGGCTGGAAGGGAAGCTATGAACTCCAAGGCTGCAAAACAGACATCTAAATCACATGGCAGTTGGCTGACAGCGATTCACCTAATCAAACCATCAATCAGCCAGATTTAATCAGCCAATGACCAGCACAAATCGCAAAATTACAAGTTACAGACAGAACAAGGAAACTCAAACAAAAAAGTGTACCATAATAACCATATACAGAAACAATATCAGATTATAAAATGAGCTGAAATTTAAATTCAGTAGGAGAGTAGAAGGCGAACTGATTGACCAGCCACAGACAACAGAGAACACCACAAACTCCTGGCAACTAGACTTAAGGAGAGTGATCTGTGTGTGCTGCTCAAGCGCAGAAGGGTGTCAAGGTCTTGGTGACAGCAGCTCTTGAGGTGTCTGGTCGAATATGAATCCGAACGGGATCTGTCTGCCTGCTCTTTCCTGGTGACCTCTATTTATTTATTTATTAGATTTGGACCCTGCCCTCCCTGCATAGTGGAATACAAAAACAACAAAGGACAATAGAGTGAGAGAGATACTGAAACCAGAAACACTAAACTCCGAACAACACTACAGTCTCTGAATGTTCTAGTTCCCATTTTTTATAGGATGCCTCAGCTATTGTATAGTTAGATTTTGCTTGACTACATCCTATTTGTTCATTTGGCTACTGTGTTTTTGTAAATTCTGTGAGTTCATTTGCACAGGTTTTTTTGTATTTGACTGTAGTGTTGTACTATTTTCAATAGAGTTACTATTTGTGAATTTTCACTGGTGGGACATTTATACTCTCACTATATATGATTCTTTTTCTAGTAGTGGGGAGCTTCTTAGGTGCAGCTGTCAGGTAGCCCTGTCATGGGTCTGGAATGTGGAGGGGTGTTCTCCTCCTCAGCTCTTCCCTGTCCAGCTACTGTACGCTATCTCAGGCTTGACCTTGTAGTCTCCAGCTGCATTTACTCGGCTGGGAAAGTAACGGCTTTCTGCTATGCCTGCTTGCTTTTGCCGTGTGCATGAACTATAATCATTGGCTTCAGCTCATTAGGGGGCGGGATGTTTGATTTCACTATGTCAGAGACCCTTATACTGGCTATTCCTGACACAAGCTGTATACGTGATCATTAGTACTGGATCCATCAATAAACAGTTATCTTCTTATGAAGCCCTGTGTGGTGTGACCTGACTAACAACCCTGACAGCAGCTCACTTTCAGAGTTTAGTGTTTCTGGTTTCAGTATCTCCCTGCATAGCAGGCTCAGGGCGGCTCCGATCATATACAAAATATATATGTACAAATTAAAACAAAACTCCCATAAGATACAATAAAAATCCTATCATAAAGATCAAAACAACAACAACACGGTGCTGAAAGAATCTACCTGCCACTGCATTCCCATTCCGTTGCCTGAGACTGGTGGAGCTTCACTAGGAACAGAATTGACCTTTGAATAAGTTTCCCTTGTTGCCGAGAATGGCGACAGAAAACCCCAGTTAAGGAGATCTCAAGCAGCAGGGCTCAGAAAGGCCTGCGGCTGAAAGCTCAGAGTGCTGCTGCCGGTCAGAGTAGAGGATACTGGGCGAAATGCATCTGAAGTTAGGCTCAGCATAATGGAGCATCACGTGACTCACAGATGACAGCAGCGGCTCTTGCTGCTCCACCTCCTTGCCCTTGTAAACCTCCAGCCCCAAATCCTGACTTACCTTGGCAGAAGCCTTGCCCATCTCATCGATGATCATCATGAGCTGCTGCTGCAGATCCACTCTAAATATAAAAAGACACCCACATGGAATCACAACGCAAACGTGCAACTAGAGGTTAACCAAGCCTTGGGGGAAGTCGGAAGCACTGCAGGCATCCCCAAGTCAGAAGAATATATGGCCCCTTCCCTGTGGCCTGGTCCTACACATGGTAACATGGAGTGAAGCTGCCTGATGTCTTCTCAATTTGCTCCCAAGTGTGAAAAGGACTGCAGCCTTACAGCACAGCTCCAACTACTAGAGAAGAAGAGTTGGGTTTATACTACGGTTACCAAGTACCTACCTTCGAATTGGCGGGGGACACATGGTTCCCGGCCAGAACACCCCCCCGGTGGAACCCATCCCCGCTGCACCATGCCATCGCCCAGACGATCATCTGGGCGATGGCATCGTGTGGCACATTTGTTTTCCGCGCGGGAATGTTCCTGACAAGATGCATGTGTCCCCTGCCGATTCAAGGTAAGTACCTGGTAAGCCTAGTTTATACCCTGCCCTTCACTTGGAGTCTCAGAACGGCTTACGATCTCCTTCCGTTCCTCTCCCCACAGCAGACACCCTGTGAGGTAGGTGGGGCTGAGAGAGCTCTGACAGAAACTGCTCTTGAGAGAAAAGCTCTGAGAGAACTGTGACTGACCCAAGGTCACCCAGCTGGCTGCTTGTGGAAGAGTGGGGAACCAAACCCGGTTCTCCATATTAGAGTCCGCCACTCTTAACCACAACACCAAACTTCTCCCAGAAGTAAAAATCAAAGGCCTATAGCTCAGCAGTAGAACACGTGCTTTCCATGTAGAAAATGTAAGATGAGAAAACTACAGAAAGCCAATATTGTACAGTGGTTAGCATGCTGGAGTACAATCTGGGAGGCCTGTGTTCAAGGCTCTGCTCAGCCATGATGCTCACTGGGTAATTCTGGGTCAGTCACACTCTCTCAACCTGAGCCAGCTCACAGGGATGTCTCAAGAATAAAAGGAGGGAGAGGGGAGGAGAACCACTCTGAGCATCTTTGGGGAAGGTTAAGTGTTGTGGTTCAGTGTGCGGACTCTAATCTGGGAGAACCGGGTTTGATGCCCCACTCCTCCACTTGCATCTGCTGGATGACCTTGGGCAAGCCGTAGTTCTGATAAGAGCTGTTCTTGAAAAAGAGCCGTTTCTGTCAGAGCTCTCTCAGCCCCACCCACCTCACAGGGTGTCTGTTGTGGGGAGGGGAAGGGAAAGGAGTTTGTAAGCCGCTCTGAGACACCTTTGGGTAGTGAAAGGCGGGGTATAAATCCAATCTCCTCTTCTTCTTCTAAATCTATAATAATATGAAACCAACAGTTGTCTGCAAGCAGGGAATACGTCGTTTCAGAGGGTGGCTGTATTGGTCTACAGCAGGGGTGGGCAAACTTGCTTAACGTAAGAGCCGCACAGAATAAACGTCAGATGTTTGAGAGCCGCAGGACACGAACAAATATTATAGACATGGGGGGGGTTGTGTTTTTTTTAAGATAAGATTTTATTGTGGTCCACGGGAAATAGCAGTGAAACCAAGCAATCATGCACTGCTTGCTGAAGGAGAAAAACAAAATAAGTTACAAGAGGGACTGTTAAGGGGGAGACGGATGCACTGACAATCGTTTCACCTCCTCTAAGGTCAAGGGTGATGGGCGAGACGGCCAGGCAGGCCCCACAAGCACATCAGTCCAAGGAGCTGCGGGTTGACTGAAGGAGGCAGTTTCGGGTAGGGCTCTCCGGGGCCTGACGGCTCTCTTCTCTCGCTCAGAAAAAGGGAAGCGTCGGACGAGGGTGCGAGGGTATAGACATGTTTTTAATTGAAAAATATGCAAATTTGCTTTTTATTAACATTAAACGAGACTGCCAGAAATAAAAACAAAAGGGGTAAAAATAGATATTGATAATGATATTTATTTGTCCAATTATATTTGTAGGCTTGGGGGGGGGGGCTTTGAGAATGCATTTCAAGCTAAAGTTGCTTTCTCTCTCTGCTCCCTCCTCACCTGAAGCCTGCCCAGGGAGGGGAACACTGGCTGGGGAAGGGAAGACCGATTGGGGAGACATGCCTCCGCTTCGCTTCCCCAGCTGCCTTGCTGGGAGCCACACAATATGTGTGAAAGAGCCGCGTGTGGCTCCCGAGCCCCAGTTTGGCCACCCCTGGTCTACAGCAAAAGAGTTACATTTGACCCCGGTTGCATGTTGTAAAGGATCCAGAGGGTATCACCCATATTGTAATCAGCTTGATTAGAGCAGAGGGGAAATGCCTGGGAACGGAAAATTAGCATCTGTAGTGACACAGGGAATACGTAGAGTCCTTGCTAGGCGAGCCGCTGTGTTTTCTCGATCCGGCTCTTCTTGCCCTGAATGGAACTAGAGATCGCTCCAAGACAGAGAGGGAGAACAGAAGCAGCGCACACTCATTCGCCGTTTTTGCTTAAAGAAACCAAAAGAGAGGCGCTGATCATAGGACCTCAGCCAGTTTGGTGTAGTGGTTAAGTGCGCGGACTCTAATCTGGGAGAACCGGGTTTGATTCCCTACTCCTCCACTTGCACCTGCTGATGTGACCTTGGGTCAGTCACAAGCTCTGGCACAGCTGTCCTTGAAAAAGAGCAGTTTGTGTCAGAGTTCTCTCAGCCACACCCACCTCACAGGGTGTCTGTTGTGGGGAGGGGAAGGGAAAGGCGTTTGTAAACCACTCTGAGACTCCAAGTGAAGGGCGGGGTATAAATCCAATCTCTTCTTCTTCTTCTTCCCTTCAGTGACACACAATAAACAGGGTATATCTAAGCGTGAAAGGAACAATGTCGTTTAAATATACGTGAGAGGGGTCAGCACATCTTCACACCAAAGCGAGAGAGGCGAGAATTATTTCCAGGGCTTGTGAAAGTGGTTGTGAAGCATGCAGAGCTTCCCCGCCCCCAGTCACCATTAGTATCCTGTCTGCAGGGAGTGATGTTCTTTAACCCCTTTAACCACTAGATGCCCCTCTTCTTCCACCAATGGGCTTGGGATCCCTCGCTCCCTCCCAGCTCCCCCACAACATTCTCGTTCTGCTTTCACCAAGGCCGAGGGGCAGAGGCCAACAATCCTAGCATGTCTCTCCCTCCCACCAGTAATGCTCTCTCAAAACAGTAGAATCGAGAAGCTGTTGCCTCAGTCACAGGGGACAGCCGGGTGAGCCCCCTCCTCCCCCCTCCTTTATTCCCAACAGCGATAAAGCCACAATGTCACGGGCCTTGGGGCAAACAGATCACATCAGGTTGCTGTAGCTGATTGAGCTCATTACAGCAAAGAGCTGCACAAAGCAGAAATAAGATGTCACAAAAGATAAACAGTTTAAAAGGGCCCCATGCCGTTTCATAGTGGAAACGGAAGAGGACGCGTCTGACCAGTACAGGGATTTGGGATTGCCAGCTGGGACCTGTTTTGCCCATGCGTCCAAGTGATTCCAAAAAAGGAGGAGGTATCCAAGTATTGCTCTCAGAGATGACAGCAATATAAGCTGCTGTTGTTTGTAATGAAGTAATCCTTTTAGCACTTTCTGTTGAAGGCTTTCCAGATATGTTCTAAAGAATCATAGGGTACCTCTGAACCTTCTTAGAAATTCATCAGTGGCAACGTTTTGGGAAAAAATAAAACAACTCATTCAAGAAATAGTAGAAATAAACTTACCATTGAATCCAGAAGTATATTTACTAAACATGTTGCCTGACAAAATAAACTATAACGATGCACGTTTGACTCTCTATATCCTCACAAGCGCTAGAATAGCTATAGCAAAATGTTGGAAATCTGATAAATTGCCAGATAGAGAAGAATTAATTATAAAAATCATGGCTATAAAAGAAATGGACAAAATAAATACGTTACTAGCGGGAAAATTTGATAGTGTGTTTAAGAAAAGATGGCAGAAACTAGATAGATGGTTAGAAATGTATGGATAAGATGCTCCAAAAATGTTGTAAAACTAACACAATTATTTTGTATATGATGTAAAAAACCAAAATAAACTACTTAAAAAAAAAAGAAGGCAGGTAATTTATTTACTTCACTTATACCTCCCCTTTGTTCGCAATGAGGACTCAAAGTGGCTCACGTTGTTCTCCTTTCTTCAATTTGCTCTTCACAACAACCCTGAGAGGTAGGTTAGCCCAAGGGTATGAGACTGGCCCCAAGGACACCCAGCAGGCTTCAGACCCGGGTCTCCCAGCCCAGCACTTGAAACCCAGAGTTTGAAAGGCAGCTTGTCATTTCTCCTTGACCTCTGTAACACACACACTCACAGGGAAAGCACTGGCTGCATACTAATCTCTGTTAACAGAAACCAACTGTGGGGCCAACGAAGCGTACAAGCATGATCTGCATGAACTGAGTATGCACCAAGATTCTCTGCAGTGCATATGGCTTGCATGACAGATGCACAGGAGGTGTCTTCTTGGCAGACAATTCAGTGCAGAAAGGGTTCCTTGAAAGTAGAAAGATTGAGGGGTGAACTGCTGCTATCAACAGGAGCAGCATCCTTTGCAGAAGTACACCAGCATGTGGTACGTACCTGGGATGAATTGGGTTCAGTAAGTCTGTTAAGCCTTTAAGGTGCCCTCCCCACTTTTTGGGTTTTGCTATAGGGGAGTTTTACCTGTTCTCATGTGCTAGGGTACTGGGGCAAGAAATGTACACAGTATAGCACTGGGGGGTTGTCATACAGACAGGAGATACAAGCAGTGTTCTCTCTAAGCTGAGTTAGTGTGAGTCAGCTCAGAGTTTTTTTAGCCTCCAGCTCACAGGAAGGATGGTTCCAAAGCACACTAATTTATGCAGCAGCCAAATCACTTGCTCACAACTTTAATGCCAGTAGCTCACAAGGTAAAATTTTCGCTCACAAGACTCCACAGCTTGGAGGGAGCATTGGATACAAGGAATTATCCATCATGTCCTGTAAGGAAAATGGCCAAGATGGCTGTTTTAGTTGATTTTAAACTTAACCCCCAACACCAATAGCAGGGTGCCCATGCCGTAATCTGTACCACAGACCAAACAGAGTCCTAGTGCTAGAAAGCATGCTCTGCAATTTGCACACTAGCTCTAACTAAGCACTTTGGTATCTTTATTGTATTCAAAGCACTCCTGAGAGGCAAATTAGGGGGACAGACACAGATGAGTTCAAAGACATCTAATTAATTGCTGGCTCAGTCCAGCTTTTCCAGTTCTATCCACTGGCTTAAAGTTGCTAAGCAGGAGCAGCGACTAATTTACACACACAGTTTGATGGATCTGTACATTATTATTATCTCATCCTTCCAGCCATGAATCCAAGGTGACATGCACAGAAGCAACCCCCTCTTCACAATGGCCCTGCAAGGCTGGTTAGGGGAATGCCTGGTGCAAAGCCACCCAGGGAGCTTCAAGACTGAGTCCAATCGAACTCAATATGACCCAGGGACCAGGTTTGGGGTGGGGAACATAAATGATAGTACAGAAAATGGAGGAGGAGGAGGAGATTGGATTTATACCCCGCTCTTCACTCAGAGTGGCTGACAAACTCCTTTCCCCTCCCCACAGGTAGGTGAGGTAGGTGGGTCTGAGAGAGCTCTGACAGAAACTGCTCTTTTTCAAGAACAGCTCTTATCAGAACTATGCTTGCCCAAGGTCATCCAGCCAGGTGCAAGTGGAGGAGTGGGGAATCAAACCCAGTTCTCCCAGATTAGAGTCCGCACAGTTAACCACTACACCAAAATGTCCTAAATAAGCAAAACACTTTCCATGGTGGTAGTTCGAGTTGGTAGCCATGTTAGTCTGTATCGCCAAGATAAAACGGGAGGCCAGTAGCACTTGGGAGATTCACAAAATCTATTCAATCCAGCAGAAGTTTTCGTGAGTCAGAGGTGAGCTTGTTTCACCAGACATACAGTCTGAAAGTTTATGCTGGAAGGAATACATGTGGTGAGTCCCTCCAGTGCCACAGAACTGGCGTTTTTACTTTGCTAAAGAAAGAGCCCAACCAGTACATTGCCCAGACTACACGGCATTCCACACCACAGTGGGAAATAACTGCTCTCCAGCATGCTATACTTCTGACGGGTGTCACCAGCGGTAAATCTAAGAGCTCAGGACGAGGGATGTAGGTATGCAGATACGTTCACGCCTATGCGAGAGACAACTATCTCCCATCATGCTCTGGGACAATAGACAAGGTGGCAACTATTGTCCATCACGAAGGGGCTCGGGAAATACTGAATCAAGGATGCTCGGCCATTGGCTGATGGGAGAGCGGTCGCAATCTCAGGGCGTTGCTATGGGTTACCTGTGGGTCGTGGCGAACCCGGGCCCCCTTCGCCCGGATGGTTGCAAGTGCTGATCCACGGTCGTGATCCGCTCCCCAAATATCACGTCCACATCGAAAGGGAACTCCATGATCCCGGCATCCGGGTCCTTTCTTTCCCCACCCCACTCCCGTCGCGTGGACTTCCGCCTAGCAACGAGGGGGAGTGACTCCGAGAGAGAAGGCGCTTCTCCGAGCGTTCGGCCACGCCCTAAGCAACGAAACCCGCTCTCCGCCCCGTTGCCAGGGTCGGCCTAGCAGGAGTCGGCCTAGCAACCGGATTCCCCGCTCCTCAGCAACCTTCCTCCAGTCGGTAGTGTCTAGACAGGAGTGCGCATCTCCAGGCACCACGGTGGGGCGTGGCAGCCGCCCTGAATCAAGAATGAAGCTAGATTGGGAGAATCCCGTTAAAGCTGCCGGCTTTATTTAATACGGTGGGTTGTGCAGTCCGTTTCCCGAGCATGTTTACTCAGATGTAAGCCCCTCCTGAATTCAGTAGGAATTACTCCCAACTAAATGTAGGGCTGCAACCAACTCTGGGGGATTTACTGCAGAGTAACATGTTTAGGGATAGTGTTACACAAAGGATAACTAACTACAAGCTGCCAGCCAATGCTACCTTGATGTTTCTCACAGACTGGACTGGAGAATATAAAAGAGCTGTGGTCTGTCAAATAAAAACAGTACTCTTCCCATACAAATATTCCCATTGCCTGGTTGAGTTGGCATCCCAGCAACCTGGAATTTGACAGCATGCCTAATTATTCCCCACCCACCTCATAAAATGAAATTCCCTTTTACTTTAGGTGATACTATACAGAAGGAGGAGGAGATTGGATTTATACCCTGCCTTTCACTTGGAGTCTCAGAGCAGCTTACAAACTCCTCTCCGTTCCCCTCCCCACAACAGACACCCTGTGAGGTAGGTGGGGCTGAGAGAGCTCTTTCCAGAACTGTCCTTGAGAGAACAGCTCTGACAGAACTATGGCTTGCCCAAGGTCATCCAGCGGCTGCAAGTGGAGGAGTGGGGAATCAAACCCGGTTCTCCCAGATTAGAGTCCGCGCACTTAATCACTACACCAAACTGGCTTCTAACCATAAAGCTGGGTTAGAGATCAAATTAAGATCTGGAAGAGCCAATCCAATATGTTGCATGTTTGCTCAGAGGTTACTCATGCTCTTTTTGAGGTGGCTTGCTCCAAGGGAACTGTGTTCAGGATTTTTTCAGAGGGTAGCAGGTGTTGGTCTGCAGTAGAACAGCTAGATTTGATTCCAGTAGTACCTTAGAGACCAACAAGATTTTCAGGGTATGAGCTTACAAGAGTCAAAACTCCCTTCATCGGGATGTGTTCAGGATGGCAAACTATGCAGCACAAAACATCTAACAATAAAACTTGTCATAAGTGCAAAAAACAACAACAAGCTTCCAAAGTTAATATGAAAATCCTGTCTTCTTTCAATCGTTCCTTTAAACCGGAGAGCAAAACAGAACATGGCTCTGGGAAGGGGAATAAAATTTGATCAAATATCTTGCCACTCTCATTTTATTTTGGCAGTTTGCCCATAAGGTTCTCGCTCACAGTTATTCCCACCACTATAAACAGCAAGAAACAAACTGACTGGACACGTTTCAGAGCATTAGACAAAGAATTCGTGCCACACATAGCTGCCAGATACCACAGAAGAAACACTGACTCCTAGCTCTGTTAAGGTTTTTGAAGACAAGTTTGGACAGTGTATTTGGAACGGAGAAGCAAGTGAAACAGCGGCAGGAGCACATAATATAACTGGAGCGTCTGTATTTTGGAATTGCTCTGTTTTGGGGAACAACCCTAAGTAGATCTGTTAAGAAATAAGTGCTATTTAATTAAATGTAGCTTATTCTCCAGAAACTGTTTTTTGGACTGCTGCCGTACAGTGCCATCCTAAGCAGAAATTACTCCCTCCACATCCACTGAAGTCAATAGATGAGTGTAACAGTGCTTAGGATGGCACTGTTAATGACTTAAATCCCTTCCATTTCAAGATTAAAATGGCAGGCATAAATGAGGATTTATTGTTCCTTAGACTTAGAAATGCCTTAGAAACGTTTTTCATTAAATGGCTTTAATAACAACCTGACAGTTCTGTGTCCCTCAAAAGCACAGGTTCAATTCCTGATTTTGGTAATGAATGTCATGTTCACTTGATTTTCAAGAGCAAATGGCAAACTGTGGCAGAACACTGCAACATTTTAATGACTTTTCTTTTTTTTTGTCAAAACTTTTATTTTGGATATAACAACACATTCAACATTACATTACAATTCTTTTATCACATATCCCTTTATATTAACTCCTCCCCCCCCTTTGGTGGCTTCCCGCAATGCTCTTCCCCCCTTTCCCCGTTTGTATTTCTATCTTTACTCTCCCCTTATCCTCTTAAACTTCAAGGTAACAATATCTTAATCTAAACATTCCAAACCTCTATATGTTTCAGCCCTTAATAATTATCAAAACAAAGTAAATTGAGATCCAGCTCAATGTCATCCTGAGTCACTTGAAGGAGTGAGCCAGATGGAAAAACTGAGAAGTTTGATGAAGAATCTGTTAGGGCTGGATTCAAAAGTTAGGTGTCCAGTAACAGAAGCCACATCTACCAGCAGAACACAAAGGTCACCCCTTCCGTTATCGCTGAAGCCCACCCTTCTGAAATGCATGGGGAGAGAACAATCCTCAGTCTTGCCAAACTGTGGGCCAGTTCACACATTAAAAAGTCCTTGTAGCCAGGGCAAGGATTTTTAATGAGTTCTATGCTTCCTGTTCCCTGTGCTCATTCAAAATGGAGCCATGGTATGTAGGAAGGGGCTTAAGCCTCCCCACTTACCATTTGCCCAACCCGAAATACCCCTCAGGAGCCACTATTTGGATTCATAGAGAAACGTACACTACTGCTTACCTTATACGTTCACTGATGGCTTTTATGTTACTTTATTGACCCTGATTTTTGCTTCAATTGGCCATCAAAGCCACCTGATTTTGGTAATGAATGTCATGTTCACTTGATTTTCAAGAGCAAATGGCAAACTGTGGCAGAACACAGCAACATTTTAATGACTTTTCAAATGAATCTCCAGCAATGAATTATTTCCATTCACTGTATACAAATCGTACAAATGTGCTATGCATATGTCCTATGACTTCCCTCAAGAAGCTGAGATCCATGTCAAGCCCTTTAAGGCCACTTGTGTGGCCTGTGAAGCAAACAAGCCATGTCCAACAGCTGCTGGCATCTTGTCCACCCCTTACCAGTCTCCCTGCCACCACGTTGGTTACTTACTTTTCTTATGTTCTTTGCCATGGTGAGTAAAGGGAACCTACATATTCAGAGGCAGTAAACCACTGAATCCCAGTGATGGGACAGAACCTCGGGAAGGTTTCATCTTCCATGTCCTGTTGTTGGACCTTCAGAGGAACTGGTTGGCCACTGTGTGAGACAGGATGCTGGACTAGATGGACCACTGGTCTGATCCAACAGGGCTCTTATGTCCTTATGCTCAGGATGAGAAAGCAACTGCAACAACACACTGCTTGAACATCCTGAGGAAGCACATGCACGCAGGCCTTGTCTCCTTCCTTTTTGTGCAGGCACACTTTCTCAGGATGAGAAAACCACATGCTGCTACATTGGCCATTTCCACACAGGTTGTCTGCTCTGAGCTCAGTGTTTTTGGGAAGTGGATCCCCCCCCCACTTCAACACAGCATCATGATGCATTTGTGCACCCCCTGGGTTTCCCTGGCTTTTCTACAATCCTTTTCAAACATAGTTTGCTCCAAAGTTTTGCAAAACATCGCAGTAAAGTCTGGCTGACTGCTGTATGGGTAGGAAAATCCATATTTTCCCAGCGTCTCCATGTGGAGGCCTTTTCCTCCCCTTGCTTTAAGGGTTTCTTTTTTAAAACTGGCATTAGAATATTGTTATATCAATACCACAATATACCAAATACATGTACCAGGTTCTCTGAATTCCCAGCTTTCTTTTCTTTTTAAAGTAAGCCCCTATCCCCCTCCATTGCAGAGGTATCTGGAAAAGCATATCTGAGAAACTGGTACCCATTAGGCTCTATAAAAGAACCTTCCTGAATCATTCACTTACCCTATAGAAGAAGATTAGATTTATACTCTGCCTTTCACTACCCAAAGGAGTCTCAGAGCGGCTTACAAACTCCTTTCCCTTCCACTCCCCACGACAGACACCCTGTGAGATAGGTGGGACTGAGAGAGCTCTGACAGAAACTGTTCTTTTTTTCAAGAACAGCTGTGCCAGAACTATGGCTTGCCCAAGGTCATCCAGCAGCTGCAAGTGGAAGAGTGGGGAATCAAACCCGGTTCTCCCAAATTAGGGTCCGCGCACTTAACCACTACACCAAACTGGCTTTCCTGTTACCGTCACTGAACAATTGTTTTACAGAGTTTGCAGAATGACAGATATGCGTGAGCCTGACTTCCTCAGGCAGCCCATTCCACAAGGTAAGAGCCACAGGAGACCATGCACATACACGGGCACTGGGCAGCTATCCATCTTCCCCATTTGCAGGGTGGCCCCTTCAGGCTTTGCTCAGATGAGGAAGCCTGTCACAGTAGAGCACAGCAGGAGAGGCAATCCTGCAGATTAGGAGGATTAGTAAATACTTCTTTGCATTCTTCTGATAATTTATGGTACGCATGGCCCAAACACAATTACATCAGATCTGACCATCTTAATAAATAAGTTCGCCTGCGTCAGGCAAAAAGATAGATTTAGAAATGCTGGGAATCAAAAACCAATCTTCACTTCATTTGCTCCTTTTGCTCTTAACACTTTCAAGGTCAGACATGTTTAGGCTTATAATGTGGAGAGGCATTTTCTGTTAAAGCAACGTTACCCCAGACATGGACAGTGGATTTTTTTTTTTTTTAAGTATAAGAAACTTCTTAGGAACCCCTGTGTTGCTCCAAGTTTCATGCAAGAATAATAGGATATAAGTACATATTTAGTCCAACATGCACTCAGATTTTTCTTAACACTGATGGGGGGCTAGCAGCTTTTAAGAAAAAGTTAAAACTCGGAAGCACTTAGTTCTTACAAAAGCTCATGTCCTATTGTAGTTTCAGGGCTCCATTTCCCTTCCTCCGCTTTAATGAACAGCATGGACAGCTTGTTCTCTCCACTAATGGCCACTCTGGAAAGTTATAATGAGTAGGATTAACTGGATGATTGCAAACAGTGCACAATCACTCACACATAACAGTTACATAAATGTGACCCGCAGTGGACCTGTAACGGTGTGTTGCACTTAGATACTAGGCCTTGTGGCCCTGAAATACTTTGAGTGGCTTTAAACTTCCTCGAAATAACTTCTAGAATGACAGGAAATGTGGTTTTACCAGCTCACTTCCCAGGCCAGCCACATTTATTAACAAATATTCAAGAGCAAGCGAGGATTCCTCAGAATCATGAGGCAATCATAGAGGTAGCTAAAAAGCAACCCCTTCAAACATACCCCCCCCTCACATTTGAAATTATTATTTATTCGGTTATTTATAGTTTGCCTTTCTCACTGAGATTCAAGGTGGATTACACAGTAGAAGAGGAGACTGAATATATATACTGCCCTTCACTACCTGAAGGAGTCTCAGAGTGGTTTACAATCCCTTTCCCTTCCTCTCCCCACAACAGACATCCTGTGAGGAAGGTGGGGCTGAGAGAACTCTTTCAAGAACTGCTCTTGAGAGAACAGCCCTGAGAGAACTTATGACTAACCCAAGGTCACCAACAGCTGCATGTGGAAGAGTGGGGAATCAAACCTGGTTCTCCCAGATTAGAATCCATGCTCCTAACCACTACGCCAAACTGGCTCTCAAGTACAATGAAGTACAATCAACAGGATGGGACATCAATGAACAACACAATAGGGTTTGGGCTACAGAAATCTGAAAACAAATCTCAGACAGAACTGAAACACAGCATGAGCTTTTAAACGCTGAAACATGCTTTAGAAGCTACCTAGTCAGGAGCCACACTTACAGTGATAGGTAGCAATGCAGTAGTGTAGACCACAGTCCCTACTCCTCTACCAATTCAACTTTCGGACCATTTTGTTACTGTTCAGATCTATTTACCTGTGCAGAAAGCTCTCTTGAATAAGTCCATTTTGCATAGTGTAAGCAGACGACGAGCCAGAGCCGGCTAACAAGAGGGAGGGGCCCACAAGAAGACGACGAAGAGATTGGATTTATACCCTGCCCTTCACTCAGAGTCTCAGAGCAGCTTACAAACTCCTTTCCCTTCCCCTCCTCACAACACACACCCTGTGAGGTAGGTGGGGCTGAGAGAGCTCTGACAGAAACTGCTCTTTTTCAAGAACAGCTCTTGTCAGAACTACGGCTTGCCCAAGGTCATCCAGCAGCTGCAAGTGGAGGAGTGGGGAATCAAACCCAGTTCTCCCAGATTAGAGTCCACGCACTTAACCACTACACCAAACTGGCAGGGGATGCATTTAACAGAGGAAAGAGAACAGCTGGAGGCCGGACTGACAGGGGGCAAGAGGTGAACTTTGTAAGAAGAAAGGGGGAAGAGGGACAGCCAGAAGGAGGGAGGAGAGAACCTGCCTTGGAAGAAGAGATCCAGCAGAGTTCACAGAGGGACACAGACGGCAAACAGCTAATGACATAGATGCTGGGGAAGTGCCTCTCTCCAGTGTCAGCCAGGAGGGGGTGGGCCACCCAGAACAGCTGATGGGGACAACAAGCTGAAAGGAGTGTCAGAACTCCAGAAGAGCCTCCCTGCAGGCTTCCCAGGGCTCAGGTCGGACTTGAGGGGGGAAGGGCTTGCCCAAGACTGCAGGATTCACTCTGGGGAAGCAGAGACAGGACTAGGCACTGTAAAGGGGGGAGGTGAGGGAGCACTTGTGATAAGAATGAAATAAGAGAGACATGGCTGGTGACGACCCTCGTAGCTGGATGCTGTAGGGACTTCCTGCAGCTCCTCCAGGACTGAAGCTATTCTCTAACACGTAAGTTGCAGAATGGCATGAGAGTGGAAGTCTTCCTAACCTCCTCAGGGAGGCCATTCCATAAGGTGGAGACCACAACAGCGAATACACGAGTAGGGGCAGTTGTTGGTTTTGCCCACTTGCAGGACAGTACCGGCAGAAGCCCCAGCAGAGATGAGCAAACCTGTCCTGGCAGAGCATTACGAGAGAGGCATCCCTGCAGATATGAGGGACCAAGGCTGGGAAGGGCTTTGTATGTGATAGGTCCATACTTTGAATTGAGCCTCGTAACTGATAGGCAGCCAATGGAGTGACTGCAGAATGGGACTGATGGGTGTCTTCCGCCTAGACCCTGATAATAACCTGGCTGTAGTGTTTTGAACTAACTGGAGTTGCCAGAGCCAGAAATTTCCCCCACCCCAGGCATTTCTTTATATTGCCCTTCTTGCTATGGGAGTTTAACACTAGCTGCACTAGTTGGGAGTGGATTCCTCCAACGCTGATTGGTTCTTACATTCCTTCGATAGCAATAGGTATATCGCATGGCTAACCAATCTCTTGCACTGCTTGGCCTTCAAGGCTTTTAAAAAAACCTCTTCAGGCAAACTTGTAAAAATGCCAAGCAGGCCACAGCCTGATCAGTGCCTGTTTACGAGACCTCCTGGAAATCACTCTGCACACCACTCTGAACTGGGTGAAGACAGAAAGACAGAAGTTAAATTATGTAAGTAAATATATATTGTCCAGGAAGGTATTTCTGGGAAGCTTACAAAGAGGACAGGAAAGCAACAGTGCTACCTTGCTATTGTTACGGGTTATTAATGCAGAATTATTCACATGCGTGATGCAATACAGAGCACAAGGCGCTTATCATTTAAATTAGACACGAGACAGCATGGCTAAGAACGTGCATTAGTCTTTAGTTTCCTCTGCCATCAGCCTTAATTTTAGTGGATTGAAACCAAGCAGCGGCACTGTTGCCGCCTCCCAGCAAGTAGCATTCAGAGGTACACTGCCTCCAAAGCTGGGGGTTTCATCAACTTATCATGGCTAATAGGTGCTGATAGCAAGGGAAGCAATCTGAGTCAGTGGTCCCTGCAACTTATGACAATTAAATTCTCTAAACTGTGCTGTGTGAAGAAGTGCTTCTGAATTTTTACCTGTCTATTCACGAGGTTACCCTGAAAGCTAGTGATTATGGGAGAGGGCAAAAACAAAACAACACCCCTCAGTCCTTTCTTTTTCACACCATGAAGTTTTTGAAAACTGTCACTTTTCTCCCCCCCACCCCTTGTTTTTAAACTAAAAAGCTCTGAAGACTTTTGTTTGCCCTTGTATTCCCCACCACCACAGCCTGGTCAGAAAAAACAAAGAAACCTTAAATCACCAAAATGGGCGCAGACTTTATTGATAATGCAAGCACCAGGTGGATTTTTGTTTTTTAAAAAAGCACCCAAAATCAAAGTAGGCCTTCCCCTCTTCAGAGGGCCTATGAGGACCTCCCACCATTACCAAGGAATGTTCCGTCCTCTCCAGTGCCACCTGACAGCCTCAGGGAGGGCCGCTCTCCTCCCTCAAGTAGTTCTTGTAAATCCTCCTCATCAGCGCAATCTTCTTCTCAGGGGGCTGCTGCCAGTCATACCAGTCGTACCAAGCAGCTTTGTTGAGCAAAGCTGGGGATGGAGGGGTTGTGGTAACAGCAGGGTGCTGGTTACTGTAATCTTGACCATGGAAACTGATGAAGGGGATATGGAAAAACAGGAAGCCTGAAAGGGACAGGAAGAAAAGGTGTCAGAGAGAAGATGAACAACCATCCCTGGACTCCTGCACAAAACCCACTGTGCAATTTGTATTTATGCATTGTATTTTTATCCTGCCCTTTCTTTGAGGAGCTCTGTGGCTCACATGGTAGCAGTAAAGTAAAGGTAAAGGTTTCCCTTGCTCGAAAGTCAGTCAAATCTGAGTCTAAGCTGAAGAGCCAGCGCTGTCCGAAGACTTTTCCATGGTCATCTGGCCAGCATGACTAAACGCCGAGGTGCACAGAATACTGTTACCTTACCACCGAAGCGATATTTATCTACTTGCAATTTCTTGCTTTCGAACTGCTAGGTTGGCAGGAGCTGGGGCCAGAGACAGGAGCTCACTCCGTCGCGCGGCACCCGGGTCTCGAACTGCCAAGCTACCGACCTTTTGGTCTGCAGCTCAGCGCCTTAACCTCTGAATGTTATGCTACACCTAGCATAATGGCAGAATCAGGTCACCCAGGTAACTGAGGCAGAGTGGAAACCTGAGCCTGGGCCATCGCAGTCCTAATCTGATGCTGAACCTGACAATTATACCACACTAGATTTCTGGGCTATTTAATCGGGGGAAGGAAAGAGGGCTACACATAAGAAGAATCTTGATGGATCAGACCTCGGGTCCATCTAGTCCAGCATTCAGTCTCACACAGTGGCCAACCAGTCCCTTTTTGGAGAGCCAACAACAGGGGATAGAGGCTGAGGCCTTCCCTGATGTTGCCTCTCGACGGTGGTATTTAGAGGCTTGCTTCCTCTGAACATGGAGGCTCCTTTTAGTCATCGACAGACCTATCCTCCATTAATCCATCTAATCCCTTTATAGAGCTGCCTATGCCTGTGGCCATACATCCCGTGGCAGAGCATCCCACATTTCAATGAAGCCAGCCCTTCCAACACTCCTCACCATTGTCCTGAGCCTGCTGAATGGCGTTGGTCAACTGTTTATACTTCTTCATACAGATCCCTGGAATGGAAAAAGGGGGAAAAAACCTCAGAGGGCCGCAATGTTCCCTTTAAGCTTCACAGTGTTGTGAGCAAAAATTCTACCTTGTGAGCAAAAAAATGCTAGTAGCATTAAAGTTGTGAGCGAGTCTACATTTGACTACTGCATAAATTAGTTTTTAGAAGATTATTTCCATAACAATAATTCTTTTAAACTATATTTTAAGAATAATTTAAACATTATAAGAGAAAACAGAATCAAGTCAAATTTCATTACAGAAAATGTCCTCTACATGGGTAGACCAGGCCTCTGGAGAACAGGTCTACCCTCCCCTTTCCACTATATTGGTGGACCTGGCCTGTGGAGAACAGGTCTACCCACCCTTTTCCACTACATTGGCAAACCTGGCCTCTGGAGAACAGGTCTACCCACCCTTTGGTAGACCTGGCCTTGGACGGTTCCCCTGCACTGAGCCTTAAAAAACATACCAGCACTTGGGAGGGAGGGGAACTCTTGTAGTCTACTATGGGTTTTTTAGTGAAATATGACAACCAGCATTACAGGTCAAGTATAATGGTCAAACCCCTGCCTAACCTAAAAAACAGGAAGTTTTGACTACTGCATAAATTAGTTTTTAGAAGATTATTTCCATAACAATAATTCTTTTAAACTATATTTTAAGAATAATTTAAACATTATAAGAGAAAACAGAATCAAGTCAAATTTCATTACAGAAAATGTCCTCTACATGGGTAGACCAGGCCTCTGGAGAACAGGTCTACCCTCCCCTTTCCACTATATTGGTGGACCTGGCCTGTGGAGAACAGGTCTACCCACCCTTTTCCACTACATTGGCAAACCTGGCCTCTGGAGAACAGGTCTACCCACCCTTTGGTAGACCTGGCCTTGGACGGTTCCCCTGCACTGAGCCTTAAAAAACATACCAGCACTTGGGAGGGAGGGGAACTCTTGTAGTCTACTATGGGTTTTTTAGTGAAATATGACAACCAGCATTACAGGTCAAGTATAATGGTCAAACCCCTGCCTAACCTAAAAAACAGGAAGTTAGATGTTATCAACCAGCCCAAACTATTTATTTATTCAAATATTTCAAATATTTATATCTCACTTTTCCCTGTGACTCAAGGTAGCTTACAAATCATACTGAAAAGCAAAATGGGTGTACAAAAAAACTGATTTCCCCCCAGCTCCATTATAGCCTACAGGGACCGTTACAGTAAGTGGGCCCCATAAGCTATAATGGAGAATCAATCCAGGGGTATCTGAGGTGCTGGAGGGGCCTGGGTTTTTTTAGGTAGAGGCACCACATTTACTGCATAGCTGCTGATGCCTCTCCTTTAAAAACTCCCCAAGTTTCAAAATGATTGGACCAGGAGGTCCAATTCTATGGGCCCCAGAAGGCGGTGCTGCCATCCTCCATTGTTTCCAATGGAGGGGGGGGAATGCCTTCTTTCAGTTGTGAGCAGAGAGAATTCTTCCAGCGCTGCTGGCTAAAATTTTCTGTGCCAGTGCCCCCTAGAGGGAGCTTTGGTCACAGGGTCTGCAAAAGCAACTGTGGACATCACCCTGACGACAGATGTGGATTTATATCTTACAAACAGGAACAGCTCACCTGTATTCTTGGGTGCTATTCAGTGTCACAGACTGTGGGATGGAAGATGTGTGTGGGGGGTGCATGTTGTTCTTTTTTCATACCAACTACAATCTTGCTTAAAATGTATTCACTTTTTTGGGGGGGGTGGATTCCAGAGAAGTTAACTGTCTCTTAACCTTGATATTCTATTTGGCCATTATGACCAACAGCTAATGACAGACCCCTACAGTGGCTAATGATAGACTCCACATGTTTGTTTAATTCCATCTTGAAAGCTATCTAAGTCAGTAGCCATTACCACAACTTGGGGCAGCGAACTCTATAACTATGGAGAGATAGGTAGCCACGTTAGTCTGTCTATAGCAGCAGAAAAGAGTAAGAGCCCACAGCAGCACCTTAAAGACTAACAGAATTTGTGGCAGGGCATGAGTCACTGTGACTCACAAAAGCTCATACCCTACCACAAATTTTGTTAGTCTTTAAGGTGCTACTGGACTCTTACTCTTTTCTGCTTCTATAATTATGTTTTGTGGATGATCTTCAATCAGCCAACAAAGTTCATTTGGCCAACAAGGTGTCTAGAGACTGGGAGAGAAATCTGCTCAAATTTTTCACACTATACATAATTTTATAATCTAACATTATGCCCCTGCTTTATCGCCCCCTTTCCCCTGAGCCATAGGTTCTTTCACCTTTCCTCATAGGGACGGTACTCTAATTCCTTGGGAATACTGGCTGCCTTTCCAGTTCAACAATGCTTTCACTGAGGTGCAGTGACAAGCGGGATCTCCTTGTCCTTGAACCCTGGTTCCACTCCCCAAAAACTTATCCATTGGCAGTCAGTCCTGTCAATCTCCATGCCACTCCTGATGCCTGGAACAGCTTTTCTTGATTTTCTCCTGAAGCATCTCTTTAAAGCCGTTCCTGAATTACCCTGAACCTTGTCTTCCCTGCTCTGCCACTGCCTCGTCACCACACTCCTGGAGCTCAGCAGTCAAACAGATAACGGTCTCTTCAGGTCTACCTTTCCACATGACTTGTAAGGAGGACCCATGTCTGCAAGCCTATGTAAACGCGCTCCGAAGTCCAGCAACATGTGCAGGACGGACCATGAAGTCTGCACAGAGTTGCTGTTTGGGAAGCCAGTTTTTTACCTTGCTCATTTCCACAAGATGGCTGTCCATCCATGGAGATAAGAATTCCTCCGGACTTTAGAATGAAAAGCACACCTTGAAATCTGAACAAGTTCTAACAGAAGATTTTTGCATCCATTAATGGGGAAGAGGACACTCAGAAGCATTATAAAACTGAACTGTTAGATCTCCGGCCATTAACATGAAGGGCGGCGGGGGGGGTGGGGGGAATCCAAGCATATAGTTGCTTCATAAGCCAGAGAGCCCAAACAGTGGGGTTCAGCAAGTACGAAAGAGGTGCAGAAAAGACCATGGACTTACCTGTTTGGGTTGGGTGATAGGTGATTCCAGAGTGGGGGCAAATGAACTGTTCTAGGAGCTTCACATTCTGGTGGATGAAAACAAGAAATTTAAGTTGAAGAATCGCTGGGCAGATTTGAGAGGGGTTTTTCTAGATGAGAAAGCTATGCTGACAATCATGATCAAGTCAGTAGACCATTCTAGTAAAATACACAGTTCAATATTGCATTAATAATAATGCTTACAAGGAGAGACCTTGCATGCAGAAGCAGATCTACACATCCAGCAACTGCGGGGCCATGTGCTCCAGGCACCAAGTGAAAAAAGGCCTTCCTGCCTCCTCCTCCTCCCCCTCGTACCCCCCACCAGTGTTCCTTCTAAGTTGAGTTAGTGTGAGCTAGCTCACAGTTTTTTAGCCTCCGGCTCACACATTTGTGTCTTAGCTCAGGAAGGATGGCTCCAGAGCAAACTAACTTATGCAGCAGCCAAATCACTCGCTCACAGCTTTAATGCCAGTAGCTCATAAAGTAGAATTTTTGCTCACAAGACTCCACAGCTTAGAGAGAGCATTTCCCCCCACCCTGTTCATTCATATGATTCATATTTTATTTTTTTTAATTAAAATTTTTCTTAGGGAGAAAAAATTACAGATAACAGAGCAGAAAAGAAGAAAAAACAAAGCAGAGAAATAAAGAGAAAGGCCATATAAATTAAAAGGAAAGGAAGTTTCCAATTTTCTCTGAGACAAATATGTGTGTGATTACAACATTTTCTCTTACTCTATGTTTACAAATAAAACCTCTCTTTTTTCTATTATCTAGATTCCTTATTCTTTAAATCCACAAATCATTGTCATTATTATCTATTTCATCCAAAAAGTCTAAAAGGGGTTTCCAATCAGCAATAAACGAACTTATTGTCTTTTCTCTAATCAGTGAAGCAAGTCTGGCCATTGCAGCAAGTTCCAACACCTTCACCAACACCTTCACCAACCATTCCTCTATTGTAGGCAATATTGGACTCTTCCACTTTTGCACATATAGTAATCTCACTGCTGTTGTCATATATAAAAACAAAGTTCCATGACTTCTTTCCAGATGAGTGTCCGTTAATCCCAAAAGAAAAGACTCTGGTTTCAATTGCTTATTAATCTTTAAGATCTTCTGAATTAGTAAGTGTATTTGTATCCAAAATTGCTTTCTTACAAGTCCACCACATATGGTAAAAAGTTCCTTCATGCTGTTCACATTACATGTTTCCATAGTTAACAATTCAGATCTTTCCCCCTTTCCTTTCTTTCTTTCTTTTTGCTATTTAATTGTTTTAGCTAGTTGAGTTGCTTTACTGAAATTTATGAAAATATCGATTTTTTAAAAATCACCTTAAATATTGCTTTGGGTAGAAGGACAGGATCAAAAAACTTTTAAATAAATAAACATAAAAGTAATCCAGACAGTAGAATGGGAAAGTTTTCCTAGCACAGAATTGGGGGCGGGGGTTCTGTACAGAATAAAAATGGTGCTTTGGAGATTGGAAATAGGCCGAGACAGAATCCCTGAGCAGAGATGTGGGGCCAATGCTGGGAAGTTTCAGAATCTATGAGTAGCTACCTACATTCTGCCTACCTCATAAGCCTGGGAGAGCCAAGGTAAAGTTCCAAGAGTGCCCTGCTGTCATATTACTTGTACAGCTATTAAGATCAAAACCATGAAAGATACCCCATCTAGGCTAATCCTCACCCCATATTTCAGAAACTGTCCTAGAGCACACTTCCTACTTGGCCACATAGAGTTGCCAGGTCCTTACCGCGTTACCATAGAGTTTCCCCCAAAATGCTAGAGTGTCCTCTATGCGATGTGCCCTGTGCGATGTCACCTCTGGGTGATGTCACTGCACCGGGCACATCAGGCATGGATGGGGCTGCTTGGGGGTGGGTCCCCCTGCCAGCCAGCTGGGCAGAAGCAGATTGGGGGCCCTGAAAGCAGGGGAAACCTGCCCCCATTTGGGGGATAGCAACCCTATGGCCACAGGATCCTTAAGCAGCCTTGGGTGACTCGCAAAACTTTCCCAAGTGTACCCCCTGAGGAAGTGGTATCCAAACACCAACAAGCCCTATTTTTATACAGTAACAGGGTAAAGAAACACAGAATGAATGGTTTTACCAGTTGTTTTTTTAAAAACCATCCATAATGCTTAAAATACCAAGGAAACAGGACAACAAGGCACGTCAGGTTAAGAGAAAGCAAAGGTCAAAAGAAGATTTAGAAAGCTAGCAAAAAACAGGCCCAATAAGAAGATCACAACTTGCAAGGGCTGTTAAGAGGATCTTACAAACAGATCAGGAAGTGCCAGATTTTGCATGTGACAAGTCAGAAAAGGAATCAGACACTACAAAGCTATTTCAGACCATCTCACCTTGTTCCACTTACCCGGTAATCCAGGAAGAGGTTTTGGTCTCTGCAGATGGGGCAGGGATTCCCACACACGGTCTTTCCTCTCTGTCGGGAAGAAACACGGTCAAAAGCTCACTCGCCAGTTGCTGGTAAGTAACCCAAAAGAAGGGCAGATACCTTGACACTCACTGGAAATGAATCACTTTCATTTGCAGACAAACACTTGTGTTATTTGCAAAGAAGAAGTGTCAGACCAGGTTTTTTAAAAACAAAACAAAACACAATGCTACAAACAACAAAAAGTCTCGCTTCCATCACAATACTGGCCCAAAGACTAGCATGACGTCATACCAGAGCTGCACTAAGACATAATGAAGTCTGTAAGTGAAAAGGCATTATTTACACTGTTCTTGCCCTTGTACATGGACTATGACTGAAGGTTCTCAAAACTTGGAAAGCTGGCGGAAAATAAAATTCTGCTGTGACATCTGAATACAGCTTTGTTTCCTCACCACAAGCTGGGACTCCAAACCACAGCTGAAATCCCAGTTCAGAATCCTGCCTTGCGGGGAGGAAAAACTATCTTTCCCAGGCACCTGCACGGAGATATCAAGGAACACTAGAATGCAATTTGAAGGCTTATAAAACTAGGACACAGGAAACCACGCCCTGTGTATGTGAGGGAAGCATGGAGGCTACATACAACAAGGTGAGTTTCTTCCCGCTGTGGGGAAAAAGGGGGATATGCTTGCACGATCTAAAATCAGCCTGTCAGATCCCAGGACCTAACCTTTAATTATCAAAAGCTTATTTTCCTTGTTTCTAAATAACTATCTCTCCTGTTAGCTGTTTGCCCTGAAGGGCCGTTTCACTTTGAGCAGTTCCACACATGCTGAGATCAGTGGGGAAAATGGCGATTTTAGATACCTTCAGTTTCTGTTTGAAGAAACAGAACACTTGCAGAAGACGGGTACGCTCAAGCTAAAACCATCAATATCACAGTATTTAAGGGGTGGGAAAATAACCATAAAAGCCTTCAACAAAAATTATCTTTTGATAACAGACTTTTTAACCAATTTAGTCATATATACACTATTGGTCAAACTTCAAAGGATGTCAACATTACACCAGGTAAGAAATTGGCCAGCTTGCCATTTTCTTTCAACTTACAGGAAAATACATTTTCAGACCATTGGTTTATCTAGGCCAGCACTGACTACTGCAGTTAGCAGCAGCTCTCCAAGGTCTCAGCCACAGAAGGGCTGCAGCCAAGTGCAGAGGGCAGATATTTTGCATTCCCATTGCAATTATACCTTACTTTCCCTGTTAAACACATGAAGCTGCCTTATCAGATCCTTGGTCTATCAAAGTCAACATTGTCTACTTTGACTTCTGAACACCTGTGCTGGAGGGGGCGGGATAACAGGGGTAGGTTTTGGCCTCAGTGCCCTGTATGGATGCTTTCCAGGGACACCTGGCTGGCTATTGTTGAAAAAAGGATATTATCCGGCTGGCCTACTAGTCTGATCCAGCCCAGCTGCTATAATATTCAGAGGCCTGTAAATTAAATACAATTAATTCTACTTCCTTTTTGTTAACAGAATTTAAATGTTCCCCAGGAATTATGAAATTCTGGTTGCACAGCGGTGGAGTGTTAGCATATGCTCTCCTGTTCGGTTCTCCTGGCTCACACCACGCACAGGAAATTAAATTCACTCACAATGCAAGTCTTCCGGGTCTTCTGGGGAGCAACCTGGCCTTTGTGATTGCGCCTGTAGCCAAACCAGACAGGATTGTCGCCATACCTTTCTATGTATTCTAAAGGAAAGAAAACAGAGGGTCATTCACAGTCGCGTTTTATTTACTTAAGACAGTTATGCACCACCTTTCTCCCCAATTGGGGACCCAATGCAGCTCACAATATCATTCTCCCCTCCCTTTTGTTTTTGTCTTCACAACACTCCTGTGGGTGAGGATTACAGACAGCGATCAGCTCAAACTCGTCTAATAAGGTGGCATGATACAGCAGGTGTCCAAACCCACACCTCTAAAAAAATAAATAAATAATGCCCTCCGGGGGTTTAAAAAAAAAGAAGAAGAAGAAGAAGCGCATCTCTCAGAACATTCTCCTTCCAAGTGAGCATGCTCAGGATCACATGAGTAAATTTGTGCAGAATTACTTTTGGCATTCATTTTAAATTAAACATGCATATCCCTCCTCAAGCCTAGAAGCATTTCCGAGTCTGAATGAGTGCCTTATCTGTAAATTGCACCGTGGTGTTGCCGCACCCTACCCTGCTGCCCTTTGCTCCACCATCTCAAACATCTGCAGTTGCCCTAAACACCACCCTCTCTGTTAAAGAGCCCTGCCCCCGGCTTTCTTTGCTTCTTAAAGACTAACAACATTTGTGATGGAGTAGGAGCTGCTGTGCGTCACTGCTCACGTCTTGAGATACCTGGTATCCGAAGAAGTGAGCAGTGACTCACGGAAGCGCCTACCCTGCCACACATTTTGTTAGTCTTTAAGGTGCCACCGTACTCTTGCTCTTTTCTACTGCTACGGGCAGACTAACACAGCTACCCATCTTGTAAAGCTTCTGGTTTTGACCCGTTGAGACCGATCGAAAGGTAAAGTGGGTGGGTGAAAAGTTAGACGAGCTACACTGTACACAGCCGCTAAGTCGTGTAAACTGGGCTCTCAGATGCTGCACAGGCAACATTAGCATGGCAGAGTTCTGTCGCTCCAGAAGACACTGTGCCGGTGAGAGTGCCAGAGTTTAAACAAGATGCTGGACGGGTGCAACGTCACATCATTTAAGTTCCTTCCAGCCCACCAGCATCACATATAATTTGCTGATTATGATGCTATGTTACCCTTGCCTCTCCTTGTCTCCCCTCCTGCCTGAAATGTACACTGTGAACCAACACGGAGCGCCTGGGTGCCATGGTGCCCACTGACGGGCTTCCTGGTGTCTACTTGCTTCTTCCTCAAATCAAAGAGCCAGTCCTGGCTTTTCCTCCATCTCACTGAAGTAGCAGACGGCACCTTTTGTCTGCACAGAGGCCTCATTACAGAATAGCTGCCCCCATCAGAGGACAACGCTTGGCAAGGCCGTAACCAGGATTTTTCGTTTTGTGGGGCACACATTATGCTTAGACTTAAAAAATAATAACTAACTGGAGATTTTGGGAGTGGAGCCTGAGGTGGATGGGGTTCAGGGAGGGACTTCAACAGGATATAACGCCGTAGAGTCCACCCAGAGATCAGGTGCAATGCCAGGGGATCTCCAGCCACCACCTGGACACTGGCAACCCCAGGAGAGAGAGATTGGCTTCCTCCCACCATCACCAAGCCCCCCACTGCTCATCCCGCCATGGAAAGTTATGGGAGAGACAGAGAGATTGGCTTCCCCCACCATCACCAAACTCCCCCCCCCTTCCATGGAAAATTATGGGGGAGAGAGAGATCGGCTTCCCCACCACCATCACCATGCCTTCTCTATTTCTTTCTCCTTCCCCAGCACCACCCCCCAACCGCAGGGAGGCTGGAGAAGGAAAGGAAAGCTGCCTTGCCACTCTGGGTCAGTTTCACTCCCCTCTAATCAACTGTTAAACTAACAGCTGATCCCAGAGGAGTGAAACTGACCAGAAGGGGGCAAGCCGGCTTCCCTGTCTCTCCCCAGTCTGGCGGCTGCTGTGGGATTACACACACTGGGGGCGGGGGTGTCTGGCATCATCAAATGGTGGGGCAGGGCTCGTGGGTGGTGGCTACAGGCCTGATGTTTGGTTTGGAACCTCCCAACATTCCATGACTGCCCCCGGCAGCCATTTTGTGATTGCCCCTGCCTCCTACGGCAGCCGTTTTGGGAAGGGGCCTGCTACTCCTTCTCAAAGTTCCAAAAGCATCCACAGAATATGTCTGGGGACACCCTGTTGCAAGCTAGCCTAACGACAGAGACTTGTCTCTATCGTAGTCTTTTGCTTCTCTAATCTCTACAGAAGTATCTTAAACTCGAAAAATAAATGGAAAGCTCAAATGAGCTGAGGCTGGACCATATCCTCCTTTCCTGTTTAATGCTGGAATCGGGGGAAGGAAAGAGAAGAGGGAGATGCTGCCTTCAACAGCATCTAACAAGGTTATGGCTTTTTAGGGAGAAATAAAAAATTCTAGCTCAATTAGGAGCCAGTGTGGTCATGAGACTGCTGGACTAAGCTCCTGGGAACATCGTGGTTAAAATCCCCACTCACAATAAAACTACGTGATCTCAGGTCAGTCATTCTCCCACGGCATGAGCTACCTCACAGGGTTTTTGTGAATATAAAATGGAAGACAGGGATTGAAACATCAGAAGTTAGCGTCTTCTAAAGCAGTATGCCAATGTACACCTCACACGCCACATTGTTGGCTTTATACCCCCACCCCAATACCTTCCGACGTCAAGTACTCCCATGGCTTCTCTTTAAACCGTGATTCTGTCTCACACGCAGCCGGTTCTGCAGATCCAGCCTGGCCAGCCTCCGTGCTGCAAATCCGGAAAGGCAACTGCTTAGGCCTCAGGAGGAAAGTGCTGGGTGTGTTCTAAAGGAAGAAAGCAGAGCCAGGGCAGGAGTTACACAGCCACCAACCTGACTGTCAACTGCTCCTTGTAAGAAATAAAAGAACAACCATCAGCTCAAAAACTTAGGATTCCCCGACCAAAGCAGTCAATGATTCAGGGTTCCGTATTACTTCTGTTGCCCTTTCTGCAGCCTACAGCGAATTTAAATGCTTCTCCCATTCAGAATTTGTAATAGTAGCCAACCTCATTTTCAAAGACAAAAACCGGATTTCTGAGAGCCACCTCGGTGAGAGTTTAGAACCGGCAAGACCACAGTTTGAACCCCCCACTCCGCCATGGAAGCTCACCTTGGACCAGTCACTCTCTCAGTAAGACAGAGGAGAGGACAACCACATGCATTGAACTGAGCTCCTCACATAAAGGACAAATACCAAAGCAAATAAATATAGACACACAGATTATGGCATGGAGGCGATCATCCCACAGACTTTGCAGAGCTGGCCTCTCCCACCTTCCCCTCCTGCTGCAGCCTCCCCCCCCCCCTTTATTACTGGAGGGTGAGCACAACCTCAGGAACAGCATAGGGAGCACAACGGCGTTTACAACGCGAGGGGGGGATTAGCAGAAACCACCGCCCTTCTGAACACAGAAATGCCATTCTGTTGGCAGAGCTGCATGGCTGGATACCTGCGGGGCGACGTGACCCGCTATGGGGACAAAGTCCGTGGCTAGGTTGGAATTTAAAAGATTCACAGGCCGCAGCCATGTCAGTACGTCATGGTACACTGCAGAGGTAATATGGTCAACCATGGTTAAGAGAGCAGGAAAGGGCTGACAAGACAACCTCCCTCCACGTCTCAGCACAAAGCAAGGGTGTATCCCAATTCATCTGCATAGGCAGAAGAAGAAGAAGAGATTGGATTTATATCCCACCCTTCACTCGGAGTCTCAGAGCAGCTTACAAACTCCTTTCCCTTCCCCTCCCCACAACAGATACCCTGTGAGGTGGGTGGGGCTGAGAGAGCTCCTTCGAGGACTGCTCTTGAGAGAACAGCTCTGACAGAACTATGGCTCGCCCAAGGTCATCCAACAGCTGGAAGTGGAGGACTGGGGAATCAAGCCCGGTTCTCCGAGACTAGAGTCCGCACACTTAATCACTACATCAAACTGGTACTAACCAGCATTAGCTTTTAACAAGTTTCATCCAGGTTCTGAAACTGACTTTGAAACTCTGCTTCTTAGATTTAACTGCGAGAGCAAAGGGGAAAGCTTGTGCCTATTCTCTTGAGAGTAACTAGCAAAAAAGCCGCCTCATTCTTGCACGAGACCTATGCCCTGGCAGCCATCCCTTCACCTTTGCAGTAGGAAGGTTTTCACACAGCTGTGCAGAACTGGCCACATCCAAGCTGACCAAATGCAATGAATTTAGGCTACCTAGCTCCGTGCAGAATTGAGCCGTAAAAGGATTTCTTGTAAAGCAAAACAGGATTCCCACGTAGACAATCCCACAGATTATCCAGAGTTTCTGTTACATTTCTGGAACGTAACATATCTGCAATGTCTCCATCTTGCAAGAGGATGAAGTACCAGCCCATCAGTTCTAGATGAACAGAACTTTCTATATGAATGGCTCCAGGACTTTTTTGTGGGGGGAGACCCCAGCCAAAGGCTCAGCAATAGCACAGCCTCTCTACTTTAGATACTATGACTGCTGGGAAGCAGGGACCACTGAGCATCTCTGAGCAATATGCAGACTGTTTTTCCTCTCATCACCAAGTCAACACATTCAGCTTACACCATAACATCCTAATGACTCAGTGGTGCAAACATTCTCCAAAAATGATGAAGAGGAAGTAATTTCCAGTGGAGGAGGGAGAAGAGAGCTCCATGCCCAGCCTAAGTAATGTAAATGTTGCTACACAGTCATCAGAAACTAACACAGATACATATTAGTGACACCAGAAGATTGCCACTGTGGATCACACATAACCTTCTTTACTTTCCAATAGGGACCTAAAGTGTCTTACATAATTCTCCTGTCCTCCCATTTTATCTCACAACAGCCCTGCAAGGTAGGTTAGGCTGAGAGTGAATGACTGGCACATGGTCACCGACCAAGCTTCCACAGGAGAGGTGGGATCCCAACCTGGATCTCCTTGATCCCTGCCCACCATTCTGACCACTACACCATGCTGGCTCCAAAAGCCCATTGAAGACAGACACACACGCCGTTGTTCTGTAAAAAAAATGTGTTCCACTCTCCCTGCCTGTGCTGCATTTCTCCTAAATGTGGATCCAAAGGGGTTCTTCACTGTTTGTTTCCCTGTCCTCCATTTTAACCTCACAACAACAACTCCGTGAGGTACATTAGCCTGAGGGAGTGTGATTGGCTCAACTTCACCCAGCAAAGTTCCATGGCAGAGTTGAAACTCAGACCTGGATCAGTGGGTCACACATTTCTTCTGCTGCTAAGATTTGCCTCCCTCCAGGTGGGGGCTTGGAGAGCTCCCTTAATTACAACTGATCTCCAGCCCACAGAGGTCAATTCCCCTAGAGAAAATGGCTGCCTTGGAGGATAGACTAGATGGCAATATAGAGCCAGACGGTCAGCCATGTTGCTCTGGAGCAGTAGAACAAATTTAGAGTCCAGTGGCACCTTTAAGACCAACAAAGGTTTATTCAAGGTATGAGCTTTCATGTACCTTGTGCATGAAAGCTCATACCTTGAATAAACCTTTGTTGGTCTTAAAGGTGCCACTGGACTAAGTTTATATGGCAATATATCTCACTCAAGTCCTTTCCCCCAAACTGAGCCCTTCCCAGGCTCAACTCCTAAATCTCCAGCAATTTCTGAACTCAGAGTTGGCAACTGTAGGTACTGGATCATTCTACTATCAGTTACATCCAACAGAACTGCAGCTTCCTGGGTTTGGGTAAGAGTCACCCCGTTTTCCTGTGAACACTGGATATCTGGGCTCAGTCCATAGCCAATGGTAGCCTTTATCAACAATACAACTCTATACAGTGACTCCAGACTATGCCCAGTGATTTGAACGGGCTTAGACCAGAAGAGTTCTACACACAGGATTGTATTTGAAGGCTCAGCACCTAAACAGAATTATAACACATGGCACCCCACTAGAACTGTTCCAAACGCAGTCGATGCGCATGTAATGACAAAAGCATGCATTAAAATAAGCATGCATTTATTTTATTTTATATATTTTATTTTTTATATATAGCAGTGATGGGTTCTCTAATGGATTAAAAACTGGTTAAATGACAGGAAGCAAAAAGCTGGTATAAATGGACAGGTCTTCTTCTCACAATGAAGGGGACAAAGCAGCGGGGTTCCACAAGGATCGGTATTGGGGCCAATACTATTTAATTGGTTCATATATGATCTTGAACTAGGGGTGATTAGTGTAGTGATCAGGTTGGCAGATGACAGAAATGTATTCAGTTGAAAACCCAGGATGGCTGTGAAGAGCTCCAAACTTATCTCCACGAACCTGTTGAGTGGGCAACAATGTGCCAAATGAAGTTCAATGTTGGTGAGTGTAAGCATATGCTAATAAGAGTATCACCTTGCAGAGACTGAGAGGGGAAAAGATCTTGGAGTTGCAGTAGCTAGTCAACCCAGTGTGCTGAAACAGTGAAAAAGGTAAACTCTATATTGGCTGCGGTCACACGGAGCATTAGCCACGCTACAGAGACGGAAGATAGGCGGATTTTCCGGGCGCGATCAAACCGCAACATCTGGGAAGTGTAGAGCTCCCGTGGCGAACCCAAGGCTTCCCGCCGAAGATGCGCCATAAAAAACTAGTACCTCCGAGGTACTAGTTTCCAGAAACCGCGGGGCAAGGGCGGGCGTCTGATCACGTTTCCGGTGGTAGCTCGTGGCATCCGGCGCCCGCCCATGTCCCGTCGCGAAAAGGTTTTTTCCCCCCAAGTCTCCACGGGATGCGCACAAGCACCCAACGGTGCATGTGCACACTTTGGTTAAAAAAACCACAACCCCCGCCGCGCCGCAGGATTGACGTATGATTGGCACCTTCCCCTGAACCACGGGACGTCGGCTGGACGTTTGATCTGGCGGCCGCACGGTAGTTCGCTCCGGGGCAAACAGCCACGCCTCCCCCCCCCCAGCAATATCCGGCCCGTGTGACCGGGGCCATTGTTGATTATTAGGAAAGGGCTTGGGAAAAAAAAACAGTCAATGTTATAATAACGACCTTGGTGCAGCCTCATTTGGAATACTGGTCACCATACCTCAAAAGGGACATCACAGAGCTAGAAAAAGTACAGAAGAGGCCAACCAATTCGTTCAGGGGGGTTGTAGCACCTTCCCAATGTGGGGAGACATGACAGAGGTTTATCATGCTATGCAAAGGATGGAGAGTTCACAAAACAAACTTTTCCTCACTCTCCCAAAACACTAGAACTTGAAGGCACCTATTGAAATTGATGGGCAGTAGATTCAGGATGGACAAAAGGAAATACTTTTTACACAAGAAATAACTAAAATCCAGAATTCACTGCCAGAGTATGTAGTGATGAGAACGTAGACAGCTTTAAAATGGGATCAGACAAATTCCTGAAGAATAGATCTATCAGTGGCTACCAGCCATGATGACTGAATGGAACCTCCACATTCAAAGGCATGATACCTCTGAATCCCAGAGCCAGAAAGCAACATCAGGGGTAGGCCTCTACTTCTATACCCTGTTATTGGACCTCCAGAAGTACTGGTTGGCCACTGTGTGAGACAAGATGTGGGACTAGGTGGACCACTCGTGGTCTGATCCAGCAGGGATCTTCTTACTTTCTTAGAACTGGCCAGCGTACAGGATTGCAATCTGTGCTATCTAGCCACCAAGTTTCCATTTCCTTTACAACTCACCTAATAAAAGGACAGAAGAAAGTTTGAGTACAGTGGCACCTTTAAGAGCAACAAAGGGTGGCAGTTAAAAGATGGATGCATTTTAGAAATAAGCGAGGGACACATAACAGTGACAGTCTTCAGCATCACAAGGGCTGCCAACTTTTTTGATAGGGCTCCTATACTTTGGACAGCTCAGGTTATCACATCTCCCACACGCACTTTTCTTGAAGACGAAGCTAAAGAAGTCTATACTTAAAGATACAGAACGCCTTTAAAAAAAGCAAATTGTGCGGGGGGGGGGACGGAAGGAGTTACATAATTCCGATATACCAATACATGATGAATGTAAATTCCCAGCCAAATTAACAGCAAGTTTTCATAACAAATTAAAAGCAGACACGATAACAACTATATGCAACTCCTTTCCACCACATAATAAAATCATTGCACCGTATTCCTTAATACAAAAGCTCCTGCTTCTCACCTGCACCCAGAACGACCTCCTAACTACCGCTCGGACCAACATATGACCCATTATATTCCTCAGCAACATGGGTCCCCTGGCAGCCGCCATCTTGAGGTACGGCTTATTTTACGCACGCGCCATACCTCCCACCAGTGAAAGTCATCTCAGGAAAAAGGTTTATGTAACTCCCCATGCCTTTTGAACAAAAAAGTATATTAACGATTCCAAAATTTGATTTTATTCAGGCTTCAACTTCGATTACTCACAAAAATTATTATTATGACAAGAATATTTTTTTAAAAAACACGCAAGCGCATTCGCGTTTTTTTAAAAAACACGGGAAATTGCACATGCGTAGAAAGCTTGACAAAATAAAAACTGCGCCACAAGCCGCAAGCTAGGGCATTGCTGCGCATGCGCAAAGCGATGGCTTTTGTGAGTCTCTCGTGGCATAACCTTCTACAGTAAGCGCATGCGCTGTTTGGAGCATCGGCTTATACCTCCTAGGCCCCTTCGAAAACTAGGGCAGATGCTGCGCGTGCATGTCGCGGGTGTTGACGATATGGCAACTTCTAGCGCATGCGTATTCATGATCTCCTAACTGCGTCACAATCTTTAGAAGGTTTAAAATTTATTTATTTTTCAAGTTTGTGATTTAGGTTTAAAACAGAATGCAGCCACTGCGTCTTGATTTAAATTTAAGGTTGTATTTAATCGATCAGATCTTAAAGTTGGGCGGGGTGACTCGGTCCATGCTTTGTTCTTTAGCCGCAGCGCGCGGAGACGGGAGGAGGGATCTTGGCAAGGGAGTGGCCACATATAAAATAGTCTGCGCGCGCCCAGTTCGGCCATTCTGGGGTCTGTTTAAAGGTGAGTACGGTGTCTCTGGACACGTTATCGTGGGGAACGGCTTGGGAGGGGTACAAAAAAGGGTTACGTTGTTACTGCTTTTGCTCCCTTTTCCCCGGATTAAAGTCGTACTTAATATTTACAACTCCTAATTGTCTGTTTGGCTATGTTGAAGGTAAATTGCCCTTTCCAGGAGTCTCAGCTCAATTTTCAATAAAGCCCGAGCCACTCCCTAGCGACCAGCTAAACTAAGTTGAGGGGTTTGTGACTTTTCATTTTAATTTCGGGTTTTATTTCTCCCATTAAAAGTTCTGGTTTAGGTTAATTTTGTATAATGGGGTTATATACTATTATTAAATAAAAATATTTTTCTAATGTGATCCTTTGGGGCTTCAAAAAAATCTTAATCTTGTTTTTTTTTTATCTCTTCCTGTTCTAGGGTTGGCTTTGGTCGTGAGAAACTGCTGAATTGACTTCGGGAAACAAAGGGAAAAAATTCCCCACAGTTGAGCCTCTGAGAAGACACAAAAAAAGCCAGCTACATTTCCGATCGCCTGTCTTGGGAAGCTGTTAAAGTTCTTTATGACCTGAAGGAGAACAACTGCCACTAAAAACATAAAAAAACAAAACTAATATTTAGCAACAATCCTCCCTGAGCTTTTTTAGCGAGCAGCTTTTTGCTTCTTTATTGAGCATCAAAAAAGTTGCTATTTTTTAAAAATGAGCAAAACCAAATTCATTTTTTTCTTTAAAAACAAAGCTTAATCCAAAAAAGCTAAACCTTGAGGCGCTGTCGACGAGAAAAATAATTGGATAGTAAGTGTCGCATTTTGAACCAACTGACCAAAAAAAATTCATCCATGTCGAAGTGAGCTAATGGCACGAAGAAAAGACCAAAAAAAATGGAGGGGAAGTGGGGAGTGTTTCAGGTGTTAACCCTTACGATTTGGGCATTTTGCTACCAAAAATGCATATTTATAAGGAGTTCGATGGTGGTTTTACATAATCCATCGTCTCCAGGACTGTCAAGGGTTAATGAGCTCCCACATAATAGATGGTGGTAACTGAGCCATAAAGTACTACTTCTTTGTGTGGGAGACGTGGAAGTTGAGCTAAATAAGCAATCTGTACATAAAGATTGCAGGGTAAGAGTGGAAGGGACCAAGAGAGCAATAACTCTGCATAGTAGCCGGCAATGAGTCAGCTTAAAATACAGGATGATCTGTCATAGCCTCGTCTATTTTTAAATTTGATGTCGATGTTAAAAGTTTTTGTGGTTTTTTTTTACTTGCAAACTTTAATAATGTGTATGTAGGTATGTAAAACTGGAAAAAAATTAAATGGCAATCTAGAAATAAAGATTGCAAGGTGGCTTGGGAAAATCGTTTTAAACCAGTCCAATATATTTTAAATCCCTCATTAATTGAAAGATCTATTGGACTCAAATGAGGTCTAATGTGCTTTGAAAATGTTCGTCGTTTTTATATTCCCCCTCCATTCCTTGCTGCAATATGGCGGTGATATTTTGTCTTTTGTCCCTGACGAGCAGCATTGTATTTTTCCTTTACAGGATGTTTCCATTTTTATTCCATTGCCCCCCATCGGGGGGCTTCTGCAAAGACTAATAAGGGGGAGATTCTTGCGAATCTCTGGCACTCTGAAGATCCTTTTTTTTTTGTAATTGTATGTTAAATAGGTTGTAGTTTATAGAACTGACATAATAAGATACAGAGATGTGTATGCGACGGGGTTGTATTGGTATAGTTTTCTCAACAGACTCGGAAGCCTCTTGCTTTTTTTGCAGTCTGCTTAAAATGGCGCCTCTGCCTTTTTCCTTTCTCTGGTACAAGAGAACCCCCAAGGTTTGCTGGGCAGGGAGCTGATGTAAGCAGCTTGTAGCAAACTCCTCCCCCTGAATGGCTTTCATTCGGCGCCCAGAGCAAGCAGAGCAGTCACGGAATGGAGGGGAGGGAGAGATGGTTGGGGAGGGCAGGACTGGCTTACCCTTAACCCTCCTCCTCTCTTGTCTAAAATGATCTAATGAAATTCCACTCCCACTTCATCTACAGGAAACGTATAGGTACAGTTTAATATAAGTGCAAAGTATAATCATAAATCCACTGGGTTTCTTTTTAGGTGCCAACATCACATGTGAGCTATGGATTTCAGTGATTTCTCCATGTTTGCTGTATTGTATCAAGACAATTTGGTTAAAATGCTTATATTTAGTACCAGGCAGGCAAACTGTTGTATGTTCTTCTCTCCCCCCTCCTCTTTTCACCTTTTAGTCCTAGGATTGTTTAGGAAAGCAGATTTCATAGTTGAATCAAATCGTTAAAAGATGAAATGCTACCACTGGACCCCGAATGTTTAGTGAGTGTCACTGACACTTGCTGGAACTAAGGACAAAAGGTTGGGAGGGGGGTTCTCTGCTCTGGCCGCATGCACATGAATGTCTGGGGCCAGGGGGTGTTTGTATTTATTTGCCACATTCCACAGTTCCTGTACAATGTACTAGGAAAGAAGTGATCATTAGGAAAAAAGGGAAGCCAGCACTTGTATTACCTCATCAATGGGAGGGAAACAACCACAATTCCACCTGGTAAGCAAAATCTTTCTGGTATTAATTACATTTCACAACCTTCATTTCTGTTCCAGACCACTTTTGTCTTACTTTTTTGTTTTTGCTACTGTTCTCTTCCATTGTCAACGCCGTGCAGTGACACCGACTGATGCATGCAGGCTGTTAAGGGTGTTAAATGTTTGCCAATCTGCTGAGGACATTAGTTGTCTTATTTGAAAACAGAAGGAATCTGGTTTCTTAAATGGGTCTGCATGAGCATCAAATGGCATTTAAGGGATGCTGCCCTTATGATGTTTTTCTCCATTAAGTCTTGGTACTTTGTTCTGGGGGGAAATGTTTCACAAAGCAGAACTTAATGCCTCCATTTACACCTCCGGTGGTAGCATTTCATACTGTAAGTCCCCTTTTCAGTGAATCATTGACATTGTTCTGGTTAGAAAACATGGACCTGGTTGCATTAATTGAAGCACTTCTCACTTCAGCGTGAAGTAAAAAACCTCTCAAAGTGCTTTATCAGGGCCAGGCCCTTATCTGGCTAATTTTAAACACGGGATGTAAACAAAGTGAGACATATTCTGCTGTGAGGACAGCACTCTTAACAAAGGGATACAACTAGATGAACGACTACTGCATCTCAGTGCATGAGCGCAGAAATTAGATTGATCATGCGCCCATTTTAGTCAATTGTATGCTTTACCTTTAGTCATGATAAACATTAGAGAGGCAGTGACTTGGGAGAATAGTACATTACTATCCACAGTAGGTGCAGGATGATAGCAATTTGCCATCTTAATTGCACCTTAGATTTAGTCCAAATTGGGTGAGAGTTTTTTTACAGCTTCAGTGACTACAATACTCTGGTCAAGAGTAAGTTAATTGAAGTTGTAAAGCTAGGCTTTACACTGAAGATGTGTTATGGGACTCTAGCTTGGAAGTTAAATAATACAAGAGTACGAGTTGCTTTAGCACTCTTGCTGTTTCAGAAGCATAGTGATATACCTAGTAAGTCCTTCAAAACAGTGAATAAGGCACATGGGGAAAGATTCCCTTTAGTTAACTATTCAGAAGTTTCCCTCCCATGAAGAGGAAACAATGATTTTAGAATCTTAGTTTGCTTAAGGTTCTAAAACATTGATTCTGGAAGCTTAGAAAAAGAGCTGTGGTCCTGTAAAGCAGCCTGATAGGCTTGTGCTCTTGCTTTAAGGGTTGTCTCTGTAGCCTGATAACTAAATTCCTTTGTTAGATGTTATAGTTACATTATTATGTCAGCCCCCTTGGTGAGGCAGTGATATGTCATAAGACATGGGGCAAACAGGTTAGCCTGATTTCTTGTATGATGTAAAACAGCTGGAAGGTTGACTGCACTATATCTTTCCCATGAAAAGACAGCAAGTCTCTTGACATCCCATTTCCTTCATCTTACTGTATAAGAACCTGGCAATTGAACTTAGAACCTTGTCCCAAACTTGATGAGTTAAATCATCCTTCAATCTGGTCCTTTGCTTAGAGGAGTTGGGGAGGGAAGCAATATTCCTTTGTAAGTAAATAGTCCTCCATTTGCACTGGCCAAGAACAGAATCAGGAGTTCTGAAATCTGAACATGCTTATTTAGAATGTTGATTAGCCCTGATTTCCAAGCAAGTGTTGCAAACCAGAAAGCAAGTGTGTGGGCTATTCCTTAAAAGTAACTTCTCCAGCTTCCTTTAGGAAGGGTTTCATACTGCATTCTGCCATAAAGTGATCTGGAAGGTGACTGAAGAGCAGCTGTGCTGCTGCTGACACGCCAGCTTGCTAGAGTTGGGCTTACTTGGAAATTGGCCTCTGAGTGAAGCGGGATTTACTTCAAGTAAACATCTTCAGGATTATACCACACATGAATGCCCTAGAATCTTGGCCCAGTCTGAAATGCGATACAGCTAATTCAGAGGCTAATTTAGGAAGAAAGCACAGAGGTGGGATTTCACGGTCTCTTGCTTAGAAACACCAGTATGAGTGCAGCCAGTGAATATGGAATTGGGGGGGGGGGGGCTGCTACTAATTTAATTGCCTTACAGTTGACAGAAGTGATAACCTGGGTATTGGGACTGCTATCTTCTGAAACGCTGACCTTGAGTGAACCGCTTGACTGCTACAGTTCAGTTTCTCCATACAACAGTAGAAGAATGCTTGGAGGCCTTCAACATTCTACATTTAATGAACTGAGTACTTGTGCTTCCACTGCATTACTGTGCAGTAGGGGGGTATGTGCAATGGCAACTATCAAGCTGTGATAATTCCCTTGGGAACACATTTTTAAAAACACTTTAACATATTAATAGGATTATAGGATATGAAGATAACTCTTCATTGGATTAAAATCCCGATTCAGTACTCTAAACTGTAAGTACCAAATGACTCTCCCATGGCATCCAATCCTAGAGAATTTATTTTCAAGTGGATTGGAGCACTTGGGAAGAGGTAATGCTAAATAGATTATTAGAACTGCTTTGTTTGTGGTGTCTCCTGTGACATTCAGGATATGTTTCTCCCCCAACCTCCAGTAATAGTAATTTTGCTACTTGCCTGTGTTAAATCTGCTTCAGTGAGCCCAAACTAGTGTAAAAAGGTCTTCCAAAATGCTTTGCATGATTAGCCCAGCAATATAATGGAAGCACACAGCTGTAGGTGATTGGCTTACATCAGACAATGGCTGCCCACCATTGGCAGCAGTTAGTGTACAAAGCACTCCAATGGGAATACCTTGTTAGGAACTGATTGAGGCTCCTTGCATCAGTTCCAGCCCTCTTCTAATGTTTCCGCTCGGACAGAAATTTGATTGTAGCTTTATACGATGGAGATAAAGTGTTCAGTATAATTGCCTCACAGGTGTCAGAAAATCAAAATGCCTTATCACTGCTTAGACATTGTACAATAAGCTGCAGTGTTTGTATTGCAAATTGGGATTATTACTGAATTGTGTTTCTTTACAACTGGTTAACTTTTTAATTACAGGAAATTTCAGTCTCAGGCATTTGTTTGAAATGTGTGCTGTGTCCTGCAAAGGTTTCTCCTTTGACATAGTATAAAATTAATATACCCTGTTTCCCCTAAAATAAGACCTACCCCCAAAATAAGCCCTAGCAGGATTTCTATGCATTTGTGGTATAAGCCCTAGTGTGTCTTGACAAAAAATAAATATAAGACAGTGTCTTATTTTCGGGAAACACGGTATGTTTAATATCAGTGGCAATTTTGATGGGATCAAGGTAACTGGCACAGCAGCTAGACTTGTTGAGTTGCATTCAGTTTTTATATAGCGCCTCACTAGAAGCATTTCTAGCCATGTGACATTTTATTTACTGTTGAGGGATACTAACATGAATCCCTGACTTCTGAGGGGAGAGGGAATAGTTTTAAATAGGATTGACATGATTGATGACAAGGTTCTTGGTACCATTGTAAAGTCACTGCCTTTCAAGTTACATGCCATGTGATTAAATTGTAATGTTCAGTTGTCCTTCGTTAATTTCTGTGCAAAGTAGTTGGAACGAAGTGATCTGTCTGGTTTGGAAGAAGACATGTTTGACATGCCCTGTTTCATACTGGGTTAGCTTGCCTGGTCACTTCTTTTAACTATGATGCCAAATTACGATACTGAGATTAGGTCCCTATATACTTCACTGAAATGGTCTCTCCCAGTTCGGGGGGGGGGGAACTATTAGACTTTTCTTTTAATACAGTATTGTTTTTGAGCAGGTTGATCATATGCAGAAGTCATTCCCATCTGTGCCTTTCTGTAAATTGTAGAGAGCTTGGAATCCATGATCTCAGGTCTGCTCAAGTTTTGGATTGCTGAAGGGAAAATGGTGAAGATTTATGTGGTAGAAGGACAGCTAGGTAGTGAAAACTGTCCAGCTTGCAATAGAGAAAAGCATTCAGGCTTCATTTAGCACTCAGACAAGTATAGGGAAACTAGCAAAACAACATGAATCATACATTTACTGTTTCTTTAATACTTGAGCCACTAACTACAGCTTTCTGAATGATTCATGGTCCTCCTGTTCTGCTCCTATATGGAGACAGCTTGAAGGTTCCCACCATTACATTAACATGATTAATTGGAAGGTTTCCCATGGATGCATGGTTTTGACCTCAAATCCTTGTCTTCATAGGCAGTTGAGCTTCCTACAGTGATATGAACAGTTGCATTCAGTCATACTGTCAACTATAATTTCTCTGGTTTTCATATGCCTATATGCAGCCTGTTCTTCCACACGCTCACTCAAGCATACAGCAGGACTTGCTCCTAAGTAACTACATAGATTGCAGTGGTAATTTTGAAGCCTGTATTTTGCCCGAGCAATTTGTGTTTTAGTGAGAACAGCTTGCCTAACTTACTAAACGTGCAACGTAGGAGGGATGCTGAAGCATTTTGGGTTAGCTATGTTTGGCTTGCAGAGGTAGATATCCTAATGTTGCTTCTTCTTCTTTTTTGAAATTATTGGGAGGTGCAGTAGAGGGAGAACTGAATCTGGAAGAGAGAAAGCAGTAGTAAGCTGGGAGTTGTGTGAAGGTTACACATTTTTTAGAAAGCTTAGAATTAGCATTTTCATAACTTTGATTTTTAAGAATATAATACATTGTGGATGTATGGGTAGCCAAAATTGGTTTCCAAGAAATTTAAAATGATTTGCTTCCATTTTAATGTTAATATTTTTTTTTCTATATTGGAAGCAAATGCATATGACTCTATCTTTAGTGGGAGACCCAACTCTCATTTTCTGGTCCTTGATTAAGGACTGCAGTCCTAAGAATGGCTGCTCTGTTTGGGACTTTAGAGGACTGGGCTATAAGTGAACAATTTTTGCTAAGGAAAATTACCTGACTCGGGTGTTCATCCTTTATTTTGAATTTGTGCAAAGTACTCTAGTAACTCTGGGGTTTATGTTAAAAGTGTTACTTTGTGGTTTAAGATAACAGGTCTGATTTTCCCATATACACATTTTTGGGAGAAGAAAATGCCTAGGTGACCTACTCATCTATAGAACATCACTTAACTCCTTGGTCAATCACTAAACTAACAGACCTACATCCCAGATTACTGCACAATATATAGTATGACAGACAAGTATTGCTTAAGCTACAGAGAATACAGAGCTTAAGCTATGAGAATTCTTCAGCCCTACCTTTAAACCATAGAATACTTAATCTTTTAGAACTGTGTAAGTTGAGGTCCTCTGTTTTCAGTCTTGGCTCCATTGAGGTCTCTGGCAGAATTTAGTTCTGTGGAGATTAATTTTACAGATTTTACAATGCAAACACTGCAGTTTTGTAAATGTGAGGAACCTGAAAAGAACTCAAGATTAAATGAGGGTTGCAATTATTAAAGGAGGAACATAAAATAAGTAATTGTAAATGGGAGTAGATCTGTTTCATGGCCGTTTACAAATGGGAGGGGTGTCACACCAGTAAATGTTCTTTATATAAATAACTTTCAGAGAATAAAGAGTATTACTGTATCAAACAGTTCCAATTCCTGTGGCATCTTAAAAGCTAACATACATTCTGTCTTAAGTGTTTTGAGTAGGGCCCACTTTTAACAGAGACATTGGGGGGGGGGGGGCTCTAGTTCATGAAAGCTTGTACCATAATACATTTGTTGGTCTTTAAGCTGTGACAGGACTATGTTCTGTTGAAGCTTTATTTTTGATCTTGCACCTAATGCACTTTACTAGCATACCTAAATAGGTATGTGGGTCTAGAACAATAACATAAATTTGTGGGAAATCCAGCCACAAACCAGTAGCTAATGGAGGCTGTAGAATGTTAGTGTCTTTTCTCCAGGTACAGGTACAGAAAGTTACTCAAGTAGTGTGTGGTGGTCTTCCAAGTTATATTTCTTTTAATGGGGCAAGAACTGTTAAAGGTGCAGCAACATAGTGCTGCGTATGCGAGGTTGAGCCAGGCTTGTCTGTGGAGGGTGTGGGATAGAGAAAGTTGAGTATTGATCTGACATGACTCATTAGTTTAAATGGGAGTGAATCTATCATCGGGTCAACTTTTTCAACATCCTGGGCTGTAACCAAACCTCCCATATCCCACCATATGTTTGGATATCCTCCATATGAAGAGACTGCTTGCACACCTTACATACAGCAGAACAAATTAAAATGGCTTAAATTGTCCCTAGTAACATGTCTTGTTTTTTTTTTCAATCTCTCCTGGGAATATAGTGTTGGAAAGTACCAGAATGACAGCTCTGGAGACTGAAGTCCTCTACCACCAAAGCAGGCTGAGTTCAAGCATCATCAGTCCAAGTCTTCCTCACCAGTTCATAGCCTTGCATGTGGCAGGCCATATTGTGGGGGTGAAAGGGGAGTTCAGTCTCCAAAGCCCACTTGGTCATCTGGCCTCCACCACAGGGTGAACATATGTGGATCTTCAGTGCAAATACTTCACAACTTTACTGATGCCATAATTTTAAAAAAGAGACTGTTCTGCAAGCAGCTGCAAGCCGGTAACATCTGCTTTCACTCCTTCCCAGCATCCACAATGCTTGGATTTTATTTCCTTTCATATGAATACACAGGTATATGGAATGGAACCCTACCATTGATGGAGACACCTACTTTTTATTCTAACTGAACTCAAGACATTAATGCAAGGCCACACTGGATTTAAGCAGTGCTGCTTTTCTACTATAAAAAGTAAATGGGGAGGGGGGTGTTCTGTGCGGAGATCAATCTGCTACAGCAAGAGAATGAAGGTTCTTTCAAGGTGAAATACTCCCCTCCTAATTTGATGACCAACTGATGACTTACAGCTGGAATGCAGTTTAGAATGTTGGCTGGGTGTCTTTAGCTCTGATCCAGCACATATGACTTAACTGGGAGAAGTACTGCAGCAATAAGTACTGGCACTTCCCTGGTAACTGCTAGGCAATACAAAGAATTTGCCTTCCTGCATGCTTTTTAATTGAAGATAATACAAAGGGGTATTCCTTCCATGGGCCACTAAGCAATGCAGGCATTTCTTAACTGCATGAAGCAAGGTTGCAATGATTTCAGGTACATGGGGGAATTGCCCACTTAAGCTATCTCTACACATTCATACTGGCAACTTCATCTTTGCTGGGTGTCTAGATTTAATTGAGTAGAATGGTAATTGACACGGTAGCTTCAAGTTTCTTCAGTATCTCAACAGCTACCATTTAATCACTGACTAAGAACTTGGCACCAATACTCCCTCTAAACTGGAGCCTTGTGAGCAAAATCTACTTTGTGAGCTACTGTCATTAAAATTGTGAGCCAGCGATTTGGGTACTGCATAAATTTGTTTGCTCTGGAGCCATCCTTCCTGAGCTAAGAAAAATGTGAGCCAGAGGCTAAAAAACAGCTAGCTCACACTAACTCAGCTTAGAGGGAACACTGCGTGGCACGCTTCTGTTCCTTTGTAGCCTGGAAGTGGTAAATGCATACATATGGGGGTCAAATACATCTAGGCTTTCTTTAGAGATTGTAAACCAGGGAGTTGAAGAAGAGACCATCCTTACTCTGCCTTGCTGTAAAATCTGTAAGTTTCATGTGTGGTGTACAATCACAAAGTCAAAACTAGAAAGCACCTATTTAGCTAGTTATCCAAGGGCTCTTTGACTGTTCACAAGCTGTCATTCCTCCACATTCCATACAAACTTGCTGTGGATCAGTAACTTCCTCCAAGCAAGACAGCTTAAAGTTCCATTTCTCATATAACAGTCTTTTCCCTTATTCTGGACCTGACAGCAGCTGGTTTGGTTTCTGCTGCAACTGGACCCTCATTTCCAAGGAATACATTTGACACTAGGGAAGGGATGACACTGGGCTGTCTTGCGTATGCACAAAGGTCCAATCAAAAGTTGATATTCAAACTACATATAATTAATGTGGGTCATTCACCAATGTGGCATACACACCATAACACTGCACAGAAAGTTTCTGAGTTGTGTTTTCTACCTCAGCTTCATGGGAACATGAATAGTTTCAAACACATTACTGCCATGTGGCCTTATGCTCCACTGCTAGGGAATATATCCATTTATGGATCTTGGTTTAGTTTGCTGATCTGTAGAATGAGTATCTGGGAGGGCCAATGGAACTGAGTCTTCTATGACCACCACCCAGGGTGTAAGGGTTCTTCTAGTATATTAGTGCCCTTTTCTAGCACTAGCAGAAGAATCATGAAGTAGTGGGCCTTGGCTCTTGCTTACTTTGTCTCCCCAACAATGTAAGCCATTGAGTCCGAGATGCATTATTAAGAACTAATACAATAATTGCACTAAAGAAGAAAAAAAGAATAGTGGCCCTTGTTCTGTAGCCATTTATCTGTTTATGTAGGGAGCACTGTTAAGTGCTGTACTTATTTAAAATTAATATTGTGGACATTGCAAATGCTCTGCCATCAGCAGAATATGTTGCTGGTTTTAAAGTTTTAGTTTCACACATGATAGTGATCATTTGTGTTGTAGCTTGTCTCCATCTTGCCAAATTATTAGGCTAATTTTAGGGAACATGACCATAGGCTTCTCATAATAAAATTTATAAGATCACCATCTTAAGCAGAGTTATACCCTTCAAGACACCCCCCCCCCCCAATTCAATGGGCTTAGAAAGCCGTAATTCTGCTTAGGTTAGCAGGCACCGCAGTTTCTGTTAGCTGACCAGACTTTTTTGTACTTGAACTCCGCTAATAAGGCCTTTTGTAAGAGTCAGTTTTCCTTCATTTGGAATGCTGGGGAGAAGCATTTTTTTATTCCGGGTATCCAATGAGATTTGAACCAACAAACCAGCCAACTTATTTCTATTTCACATATAACCAAATAAACAGCCAAATATTCTGTGTTAACCCTAAAATGGTTATTTCAAAGATCATGTTGAAGGCAGTTACGGCTTTAGCAGCACAAAAAGTTCTGATTTCTTCACTCTCCTGAAGAGTCTTCACTGCACTGAAAACTTTTGTTTTAAAGCATAGTGGTATATGCTTAAGGGTGTTTCCTGTTCATTCCAGAAATGCTATTTTCGATTGTGTTTGGATAAGAACAAATTGCCTTTTGGGTTACAATTGTGGAACCTTTTAAGTACTGTGGATTTTCTGAGGAGTGGAAATATGATTATACTTTGCACTTGGTAGGGCATTAAGCTGTTACAGGAATTTTTATGCCATATATTTATTCTTGTATATTTTGATTTTGGGGTTGAGTCCAGTAACTATAGTAATTTCCCACCCCTGTATATTAACAGACTGTTTTCCATGATGGGCTCCAGACCAATAGACCCAAAGGAACTCCTGAAAGGACTGGATTGTTTCCTTGGCAAAGATGGAGAAGTCAAAACTCATGAAGGGATCACTAAGATTTTCAAGTAGGTGTTTAGCATAAAGGATATAATTGAACTGTATACATGTTGGGTTTATCCTAATCGTTATCAAGAACAGTACTCATTGCACTGTGCTGATGTAATTTGTGGACTACACATCAGGACAAATGAGCAGGAGGAATTATTGGAAGTAATCAGTAAAGAAAGTAATTCTTTTTTAGTAGTGGGATTTCCCAAATTTACCCCCCTCCCAAGCAATCTGTGCTTCTCCTATCTTGTACTGCATGTGCAATAGATACCTACCCATCTGGTCAACAGCTGTTCAGGTAGACAGTAATTTAATGAGTCACCAGGGGAGTATCATGTAAATCGGGTCCCCAATGCAGATTAGCTGTCTGGGTCTTTGAATAGAACTCTGAAAGCCAGTTACTGAGAATTAACGGAAACCAGACTCTAAGATAAATGAAATTTTTGTCTCTCCTAGCAGATGAGACTCTTCCCGTATTCTCTATAACTGTTACTGACTTCTATCCAGCAAATTATTTTCTTTTCCTTGGTATTCTACCTCTAGTAAAACTAAAGATATATCCATTTTTCTCTCCCCCCCCCCAATTTTAGTTTAATGAAAGATGCTCAGAAGATGGTCAGTCGCTGTATCTACTTGAACATCTTGTTACAGACCCGGACACAAGACATCCTCTCAAAGTAAGAGTTGGTCAATACTTTAAAAGAATGGGATTGGGCCTGCTGGTTTCAGGGGCAACAAGAAGATACAATTTGGTTAGACGGGGCTATTTGGGAAGGACTTCTGTCTCCAGTTTTCGGAAGATGGGCTTGAGCAGAGTTGGAAGGAGAATGCCATAACAGAGTTTGGCGTCTGTAATCTGTGCTGCTACCGGGTTGCCATTTAGTTATCAGCTAGTCACTTGGCTAGTCTATGTAGTCAGCTAGTCTATGTAGATACACTGTCTAGGGTCGGGGGAATAATTCCACGTCTGCAAATTAAGCAGTTTTTAATAAAGTTTTTAGAATTGAGTGTTTTAAATGACAAACGGAAGAAAGAACACAAACCTAATAAATACCAATGTAGATAGGAAGCAGGAAGCAGTAGCTAGGGGAAAGGGAGCAAGCACTAGTGTTGACTCCTGACCACTGAAAACCTTGAAATCAAATTGAATTGTTGTTGTTTTTTAAGCCATCAAGATGCTTCCCACCCATTTTCGAGTATTCCTCTTCCTTGTTAGGGCTGGACTTGCTTTTTTAAAAACAGAAACGGCGAGTTACAGAATGCTAGATTTGACCCGTGGGCAGGCAGTGGGCACACTCACATCGCGGATAAACATATGCTGCTGTGTTCCTGATAATACGGTCCTACCAAATTTTTGAATCCAGAGTCAACCAAACAAAATGGATTCTGGTCTGGAGAAGGGAAGCGTGATTCTGTATATAATCTTGGTGGTTCAAAGATGCTTGAAGGCTTTTGAGAGCACTTTGTCTGGGAACCTGGTTGATAAGAAGCTGAAGGTGACATTCCTTTGGTGGTGCAGCTCACAGCACAGTCATAGCAAACCTGAGGAACTGGGCCAGGATGCTAGACTGGTGCCTGCGGCATTTGTTTATGGGACCGTTGATGATAAGGAGGACCTCTTGAAGGCACTGGTGGCTTTCTCCTCAGAAAGAAATCCGAGTAAACAAAATTGTGGGAAACTTGAGCTCCACCTCTTTCCCCACCTCTGAGTGGATATTGCTCCTGATCATGAAGACAGCATAAGGAGTTGCACGTTTGGGAGCTTTTGTGTTTATAGCTCTTGGCTCCTTTGTGGTAGGCCACTGGCTTTCTGGACCGGTAGCAATGGAATTGCTTTGGGGGGGGGGAATCTTAACTAGGTGGGTCAGCGTTGATTAGGAAGATAGAAGACTCTAGCGATAGTCTGATTTTTATTGCGATGTAAACTGTTGCTGTTCACTAGTGTTTCATGCGAGTTCAATGTTAACCTGATGGGATAGCATCAGACCCAGAGATTTTCAGTTCCTGTGTCTGCTTGCTTATAATTATTCTGGGCTCCCATTGAAACCTACTTAGACAGAAAGAGTGCAGGGTGATGTGGAAATTAGAGGGTATCAAAACTAGGATGAAGGAGACCTGAGTTCAAGTTCACATTCAGCCACAGTGTTCACCAAGTGATCTTGGGCAAGTCATTCTCTAGCTAAGCTGCATCACAGGGTGGTTGTAGGGTGGGGGGAGGAAAGAGAACTATGTATGCCACTGTGAGCTCATTGGAAGAAGGGTGGGATGAAGATTAAGAATAGGTAGAATGGCAAGCACAATTATCAGTGTTCTTACCTCCACAATATGTGCTTCTCTCCACAGATTCATCCAGGCTGGTGGCTACAAACTCCTCAACACCTGGCTGACCAGCTCAAAAGCTTCTAACAATGTACCCCTCCTTCAGCAGATCCTGCTCACACTGCAGCACCTGCCCCTCACGGTCGATCATCTGAAACAGGTTAGTCAGGGGAGGAGAAGCAGCAGCATCCATTGTCATCGGGTGGTCTTTTACAATGCAGGGTTGGGCGGGAGAAACGTGCTTAAATGGTGGATGGGTTAGTAGGGCTTGATGTCTGTCTCTTCCCCTTACATTCTTGTATCTCTTCCAAATCCAAAACTCCCCAATGTCATATTGAGGGAACACAGTCTTGTGGCTTTGTTTCATGCAATTTAACTGTCGTTTACCCTTTAATCTGTTTCAGAATAATACTGCCAAGCTGGTGAAACAGCTCAGCAAGTCCAGTGAGGATGAAGGTAAAATTTCACGTGTATTTATTTAAAATAATTACACATGAACATTTATATAATAAACACCTCTCTTTGGGCATCTGTTAAGTTCAACTGTGCGCATTCTCAGGCGGGGGGGAGTACAGCCATCATACTGGAGACATACAGCTCGTCATCATGCACTTTCGTATTTTCTTCCTCTTTCCTAGAACTTCGCAGGCTGGCTTCCATACTTGTCAGCGACTGGATGGGCGTCATCCGCTCTCAGAGTAGCTCACAACCTACAGGTGAGTTGCTTTGTGTTCTCCTGCAGCTATTGGTGTTTAAAGATTCAAGATAGCCAAGTCTGAAAGAAAATCAACAACTTTTTTTCAATGCACTATATTGTCAATATATCATCACCCAGAGATATGGGACTGTGTAGTTGGATTATACCTACTTTCAGGTGGTCTTAGATTTTTCTTTCTTTCTTTCTTTCTTTGAAACATTTTGATGCCACCTTTCCACCCAGTGAGGGTGCCCTCTAAATCAGGCCAGAGGGGTTTATTCTTCAGTAGCTCCCTTACAGCGATGGATTAGCTTCTTTCCAGGAATGTAAATGTGGAGGAAGCCTCTCTTAGCTCTGCAAGGGTGGAACTGTGATTGGGTGTTGAACCTGAAGGACTGATTGTCCTTCCCTGCCCTTCCTGAAAGGGCTAGGAGAGATTACCTCTTTATACAAACACACAGTGCCTCTGACCTGGTCGGTTCCTTGCAGTGTGTGGGAAACAAAAATAGGTCTGTGTGTGTTTGGCTCTGGCCCCTCCAGATAGCAACACAAAACCACTCAGTTAAGAACAGTCAGCCAGTAATATCCTTTTTTTATTGCTTCATGGCGCCATAAAGGGAGTGCAGATGAACTCCACATTCCAAAACCCATCAATTTATCACCTCTGTCTCAGCCGGAAATCCCTGCTGGATTCAAAGCTGACACTCTTTCAGCTCTGCCTACATCATACACAATATAACATAACAAGACTTCTCCCTCATCATGGATCGCATCTGCATTTAAAATAGCTTATTAAGTAAACAAGGTGGGTTAGGTAATATTCAGTCGCTAATTAGGCATGCATGATTGATTCGTGTTGATGTATGTCAAGGCTATTCCTTGCCTCCTAAATTCTTTACAAACCCCCCCCCCCTCCGTCTTGTCTCTTAAGTTTGTTACTCCTGCTTCTGCGTCTCAGCAAGGCCCATAATTCGGCCATTGTTCTTACACAGTCACAGCTTCTTGCTTCAGCTCATTTTAACCATCTACTCCCCTCACAGAGCGAGACAAGAAAAAGAGGAAAGAGGAGAGTAAAAGCAAAGCAGCTGTTCAGGAGAAGCCTCAGGAGGCCAAATCGGAAGCCAAGCCCGAGGAGACCCCTGAGAAAAAGAAAGAAAAGCCCAAGTCTCTGCGCACTACAGCACCCAGCCATGCCAAGTTCCGTTCAACTGGTGAGTGGGTTGTGTGTGTACACTCCGGCCTGAAGGAATCACGTAGGCCACAGCAGCTAAATATGTGGTGTTTTGTTACCTCTAGAGGCAGCTTTTCTCAGATGGGTGGGTTCTGGGCTTCTAGAGGTGCAGTTGATGTTAAAAATGGGATCTGACGGCTCCTGTTGCTTGCAACTTGCAGGTTTGGAAATGGAGACTCCGTCGCTCATTCCTACAAAGAAGAATGCCAACACGGCAGTAACCTCAGAGAAATACAACCTTAAGCCGATACCACTGAAGAGACAGAGGTAGGTCCCTGAGTTATGATAGTCTTGAAGGAAAGGAACTGAGAAAACGCCAACCTTTGTTTGTCACTGATGTTGGATTTGAACCTGGGAACACACTTTTTAACTACTCTGGTCTCCCTCTGTAGGACATAATGGTATTTATGAAGCTAGTTCTTCACTGGGTTCTAGCCACAGCTCTTTCGGTGAGAGCAAGGAACCCCTTGACCCTATCTGTGGCTAAGGGTGGGACATGGGATGTAGTTTGTTTACTTAAAAGATTTTATGCCACTTCTCCAGGGAGTTTACACGTAAAACATTAGTAAAAACATAATACAAGTCATTAATGGTCAATATAGTATTGGCTTGGAGGTTCCGCAAGTAATTTGCATGCTGGAGTCTGCATTGTTGTTGGAATTAATCAGCCAAATTGATCCACCAGCCAAGAACAGCCATGCACTACCACCCACAGCATCAAGAACACTATTAATCTGTCAATCCTTCTGCTGTCAAGTGAGGTTTCCTATGTTGGGGACAGGGACCTGGCCACTGGGTTATGTATGTCAGAGGACACTGTGAAATCACACACGTACAAGGAAAATAAAATGGGGACAAGGCTATCTGTGCTTTTGTGAGCATGATGGATTTGTATTAAGATAATGACTTTCCCCTTCTGAGTTCATTTGGGTGCAACCAGGAACTATAGGAAGTCATTCAGACTGAGAAGGAATTGTCATTCCCACCACCTACTGGTGCTTTTATCTCCTTTTGATTGTGTCTACCTTTTCCCTCCCACAGCACATCTATCCCAGCTGGGGACAACCCACCAGCCGAGAAGAAATACAAGCCTCTCAACACCACTCCAAATACTACAAAGGAAATTAAAGTGAAGATCATCCCCCCGCAACGTAAGTTTCTCTCTGTTCAGGTAGCCGTCACACATCTGTTCTCCAGGGTAGTAACGTGCACTAGAGTTGATGGAGGTAGAGCCCTGCCCTTCCTGAATGAGACTCGTAGATATTAGACTTGAGCTGAAAAGGCTCAGATCAGAGAACTGCTTTTTAAGCTCTCGTCTTAATTTCCCTCCAGCGATGGAAGGCTTGGGCTTTTTGGATGCCCTAAACTCCGCCCCTGTCCCAGGGATCAAGATCAAGAAGAAGAGGAAAGTCTCGTCTCCAACGGCTGCTAAGGTAAGAAGGCAGTTTGAAAAGTGTGCTGCAAACCGTTCCTGGCTTTTCAGAGTGGGTGCAAGGCCTGCTGGCGGTGTCAGTACCTACATTATGGTTTGGTGTGTCTTCCTCAATCCTCAGCCAAGTCCCTTTGAAGGGAAGCCAGCTCCAGAGACCAGTCCTGCCAAGCCATCTTCACCAGAACTGAACCCTGCCTCAGAGCCCATGGATGCGGATAGACCTGGCACCCCAGTACCAGCTGTGGAGGTTCCTGAGCCCATGGAGACAAGTAAGTAAGGCACAGCTATGGTAATGGGAGAGTGGCGTGCACCCTGGTATCTCCCCATGCTGCTCTTGCCATCCTGAGGAAGAGGTTCTTGGAGATGGATTCTGGCTAAATGTGCCCCCCACCCCTGTCCAGAGTACATGGCAGGCTGGGGGGCCTTTCCTTGTCTGTCCCTGGTACTTGAGGCGTCTGAGGTCTTGTCCCTGACACTGTTGTGTGTTACACTTTTGTAGGCTCTTCTGAGCAGGGTGGGTCGCTAGATCCCAAACCAGCAGAGAGCCCAGTTGATTCAACGCAGCTAACAAAGAAGGGCAAGAAGAAGAAGACAGTGAGCTGGCCTGAGGAGAGTAAACTGCGGGAGTATTTCTACTTTGAACTGGACGAGACAGAGCGTGGTGAGCGCCTTCTCTAAATCTGTATTCTATTATGCACTGTTTGGTCTGCTAGTCAAGGGTTGGGTCATTGATCAGTCCAGGGCCCTGCCCTCCATCCCATCCCACCTCACTGAAATTTTTGTTGAGCCACCCTTTAGCTTGCAAGATCCTCGCAGGGACTGGACGTGTGTTTCTTTCGTATGTTCACAGCTGCGAAAGCTCAGAACTGGCTGTTGTGTACATTACAAAAACTGAAGTCCTTAGAAAAGTTAACTCTGACCCCCAGGGCCCCATTCTGTGGGTTTTCTGCACCACCTCAGAATCTCTGCATAGTGTACAGCCTTGCCGATTACTTACACATGTATATTTATTCATTCTTGCCAGGGCTTGGTTCAGCCTCCATTGTTCCTCCCTCCCTTCCTTAGGTATATTTACACCTTTCCATTATTCATGTCATGCAGTTGGTAGAGTAGGCTTTTCCAAAGCTTGTACTGCACTACCCAGTTAGTCCTTAAAATGTTATTGTCCTGTAGGCACACGAGTGTCCCTAGCCCTGTGGTGGTGTCCCAAGGATTTGCCGGCTCGTGTATTTAGCTGACCCCAGCCCCCCTTCCGTTCCATCCCCACAGTCAATGTGAACAAGATCAAGGACTTCGGCGAGGCAGCCAAGCGGGAGATGCTGATGGACCGCCACGCCTTTGAGACCGCCCGTCGACTCAGTCACGATGCCATGGAGGAGAAGGTCCCCTGGGTCTATCCAAAGCCCATCGACTTGCTTGCCCCGCTAGTGCAGCCAGGAAGTGGCAGCCAAGAGAAGTTCACTCAAGCTGAACGTGAGAAAGGCATCCTACAGGAGATCTTTCTCTCAAAAGAGAGGTGAGTGGAATGGCCTGCAGACTTGAGAGTGCATAATTTTGCATGGGTCAGGACTCCCGGGCTCTTTCCCCGGCATCTGTGTGGGTGGGTGGCTTCCAGGGGTTGTGAGAGAAACCTTTTCCCAAGACGCTGAAGTTCTCTGTGTGAGTCCCACACATTGAAGATTAGCTGGAGCATTGCTTGACTCAGTAGGAGATGCTCTAAATGTAACTGAGTTTGGTCATTCGCCCAGAGGGGTTGCAGCTAAGGAATTTTGGCTGCAGGAACAACCTAGAGTGGAGAGAGGAGGTATATGCCTAGTTCATTCTGGGCAGCTCTTAGTAATGCTGCTTTTCTCTCTTCATCCATTTGTACTATCAGGGTCCCTAACAGTTTTGGACTTGCTTGTCTTCCCAGTTCTTTTATGAGGCAGACAAAGGTCTATAATCGGGGGCATTATGTGACCTGACCCTGTGGAAATTTAAGTTTTCTGGTCTGTCCCCCCACAGGTTTAATAATCCTAACTTTGGACAGACATGCCGTTTTGTGCCATCTTCTCATCTGTCCTTGTGTTAAATCCAAGCTGCTCTTTCATTCTAGTGTTCCCGACAGTCCTCATGAGCCTGACCCAGAATCTTATGAGCCAGTGCCACCCAAGCTCATCCCTCTGGATGAGGTAAGTGTATCCCAGCCTTCTTGCATTCCACCCTTTGCTCTGAGCAGAAACTCTGGTGGGCCGTGGCAGGAGTGGGAGTGATAGCCAGGGATCATCTTGGCACTGTGGAGCAGGACAGGGATTTTTGTTTAGAGCAGGGCAGCAGATAGGCAAAGCTGATGGGCTCCCTCTCGGGGAGGCTATCTGTTACAGCAGCAATACCAGCAGTCCTGTGTTCCGTACCATTTCCCCCTTCTTTCTGTCTCTGTTCCCCCTCAGTGTAGGGGAAACAAGCTGGAGAAGAGGAATATTCTAGACAGAAGCACAGCTGTTCCCCCCCCCCTCAAAGTAGAGCAGCCAGCCCCCCTTTCCTCCATGACTCCTCCTTAACAATCTTCTCCCCCTGGGTTTGAGCAGCCAGCTCCCCAGTAGCCATTCCCTCCTGACTCCTTGTGTCTCCTCTATCACCTCTCTCAGGAATGCTCCATGGATGAGGCTACCTACGAGGAGAGACTCGACCCGGCCACCGCCTCGCAGTCTCCGGATGGAGCTGGGGGCTCCAAGCTGCCCCCGGTCCTGGCCAACCTCATGGGCAGCATGGGGGCAGGCAAGAACCCGCAGGGCCCCAACCCCAACTCCTCTCTCAACGTACAAGAGATCCTCACCTCTATCATGGTAACTAGAGCTGCCACAGTGCAGCCTTTAACAGCAGAACAATTAATGGCAGTCGAGCTGGGAAAGAGAAAACCTACTTGGGCCTTCTTGCCTGTGTGCAAATAAGCTGCCTTCGTCAATGGCCTTCAGCATAGTAGAGGCACCAGATCTACGCTAACCCGTTGTGCTCATCTTAACTCAACACCTTCAAATAGGTGTCGCTAAGGGCCCCAGAAATGTTTTATTTTGTCCTGCTCCAGTCTGAGTTCCCATACTGCGGCAGGAAGGTAAGCAGACAAATGGGATTCTTTCTGGAAGCCCATTTTCTGACATTCTAGCCTAGGTCAAGATTTATCGACTTAAGTAGTCAAAAAGTTGTCCCTAGGTAGTATTTCCAAGTAGGGTTGAATGCAGGGCAAGCATAGCAAACAGCAACAGATTAGGGCTATCCTGTAAGCATTCTCTCTAATCCCATGGATTTTCTTAACATTTAACACAGGGAGGCTCAAACAATCATAAAACAGAAGAATTGATGAAGCAACCAGATTATTCAGACAAAATCAAGCACCTGCTGGGCAACTTACAGGGCCAGCCTGGACCAGGTCCTTCAGGAGGAGGTAAGTTGGTGGAGGTCCCTTTTTTGAAGCAGCCCCCCCCCCTTTCAATCTTGTGCTGACTCCAGTTGGTGGCAAGTCCTGGGAACCACATGTTTTTATCAACCATCCTCCTATGTACAACACAGCTTCTCCCCAACAGAAGACTCTGTCACATGGCAGGGTAGCACTACTTTTCCCCACCTGGAAACTGAGTCCTGAATAGTTCATTTATTAATTGTTAAAACATTTATGGCCCACCTTTCCTTGTAGTTCAACAAGGTGGCTTACAGTAATAGTTAAAATATATTTTCAGTTTCAAAACTGAAATTTCAGCTTAAAAACTGGTCAGTGTAAGCCGCCCTGAGCCTGTTCACAGGGAGGGCGGGATATAAATGCAATAAATAAATAAATAATAAAATAAAATAACATAACATAAAACAACTTTTTACAAGACTGTCAAATGGGAGGGTACGCTTATCTGGGTGCTCTGTTTGTTTTACAGTTCCACATGGACTCCTTGGACCAGGACCTGGACCAGTTCCTAATGGATTCCCGCAAGGGCCAAAGAATATGCAGCACTTTGCTCCTGGAGGGCCAGGACCCATGCCTGGTAAGTGCAGAGAGATTTTTTCCTAGCTTGACAAATACCAACATGATAGACTGTGCTGGGACTGGTGGGGGGGATGGCATGGTGTTGGGCATAATCTGTGGTGGGCTGTGAGAGGGGACTTCTATCCTGCATCATGCTCATCATGTTCCTCTTCTGTTTTCCTTAGGACCACATGGAGGCCCAGGAGGCCCTAACATGCCACCAGGCCCTGGTGTACCAAGTGGGCCTCGAATGATGGGTCCGCCTCCTCCACAGTGTAATGACGGATACTGGGACCCTCCAGATAGTGGAATGCGTGGTGGGCCCCATGGAGGCATGAGGGGTGGCAGCCCCGGCCCTGGCCCTGGTCCTTTCCACCGTGGGCGTGGTGGCAGAGAGCCCCCTTACCGTGGGCGTGGCGGTGGACGCAATGGTGGGCCCCCCAATGGCAGGGGTGGACCTCCGAACAGCAACATGGGCGGTGGCCATGGAGGGGGACATGGAGGTGGTGGCGGCCATGGAGGAGGACACGGCGGTGGCCATGGAGGTCATGGAGGAGGGGGCCACCCTGGAGACCACAGCAGGGGACATCCAGGAGGCCACCCAGGGGACCACAGCAGGGGATATCCAGGGGACCACGGCAGGGGACATCCAGGAGGCCACCCTGGGGACCACGGCAGGGGACATCCAGGGGACCATGGCAGAGGTCACCCAGGGGACCACGGCTGGGGGCATGGAGGAGGCCATGGAGGAGGTAAATACTGGCAGTGTGGATTGCTGTGCCCTGATGGGATGGGACGGGATTTAGAAAGGGGTTGGATCAAAATGCAGTTTTATGAGAGCGAGGACTGCATGTGTTGCTGGGTGCCTGTGTTTTCTTCAGCTATTAAAAGGTGGGCTTTTCAAAGGGATTGATTCTGGCCTGGATTGAGTGGAAGATTCCTTCCTCCCACTGCCAAGGCATGCTGGCAGTTGTAATTTCTGTGTAAACCTGTTGAAGCAGGAGCGGTAGCCTTTATTACTGTAAAAGCAGGGTCATGTGTTGTATTCTGGATTCTTGATGCGGTCTGGCTGGGGGGAGGAGTAGGGCCATGCATGCTGAGGGAGTGGCGTGTGGATTTCCTAGATCTTCCTGCCGCTGCTGACAGTCCTATTTCTTTTGTGCCTCTCAGACAGGTCAAAGCGGCCAGTATGTCGTCATTTCACGATGAAAGGCAGCTGTCGATACGAGAACAACTGTGCCTTCTACCACCCCGGAGTGAATGGGCCGCCCTTGCCCTAGTCACAAGGACCTATTCCTCTTTGCCTCTGTCTTTTAACTGTGGTGTCAGCGCACATTCCCATGCCATGGACTTTATGGGGGTCTGAACCCCCCCCCCCCCCCCCCCCGGCCCCTTTTTTCCCCATATGGCTTCTGTGAGGCCCTTTGAATGCTTGGGGCAAGGGAGGGTGGCTGATCCCTCCTGCCACATCTGCTGCTACTGGTGAAAGGCCACAACCCACCGAAGAGGAACCACTGGGAGGAACCTTCTCCCTCTTGTTTGTGGGGCAAGGAGGCAACCAATGACTTGAAAGCACAAGAGACTTGTGGATATTTTTTTTAAAACTATTTGTGTAAATAGCCCTGTGAAAACCAGCAAAGGAAGAGGGGGACACTCCACCACCACACAGTCCTACTTGGGTTCCGTATTGTATTCTGCCTGCCGGTTCCCAGGCACCAGGCCTGCACTGAGAACTTTGGCTTCGGTCTGGAGGAACAGCAGGGGAATTTGGCCCTTTTAGGAACATGCATGTGAGGCAGGGATAGAAGTGAAGCAGCTGCCCGTAGATCAGTTGGCTTTACTCTGTGGGATCTTTACTGTGCCTAAAGACCACATGGGGCTGGGGGAGGGGGGGGATTCCATCAGCGCCCTCTTGCACAATATCCTCTTTGCCCGTGGTGCCCCTTCTTCTCTTTGTGAAGTGCCCCCTGCAGTGCCCCCACTGACTGCAGAGATATGATTTCCCTTGGTGCTAAGGCTGTCATTGGGGGAAATCTACCAACTGTTTTCTGTGAAAACTCGACTCTAATAATTTTTGGGGGGGAGGGGTGACTTCTGTTTTCCTGATAACATTGTCGTTGGCTGTGGGTTGTTTTTGTTTTGTTTTTTTAAAAACTGGCTCACAAGATGTGGACTCCTCACTACATCTTTTGTCTCTTCACACTTTTCCCTCCCTCCCCCCCCAAAGTGGGTGCAGCAATCCCTCTCCTGAGGGGAAGAGATGTTTCCCTCTGTGTTTTGTATATTTTGTACATTAGTAATAAACATGATGGAAAAAAAGACATTCTCTAATTTAACCATGATAGCCTAGGTTATTCTTTGTTCTGTTGTCTTCACTAAAGGGGAAGGAGGGCTTCTAAACTGCACCAAAAAGGAGGTTAGAGAGGTTCTAAGATCTCCCCAGTCCAGCATATTTACCTGGAGCTTCAGAACCAGGAAACCCTGTCTCAAACTGAACAAAATAGTACTTCGGTGGCACCTTTGTGACTGACTTTTACTCCAAGATAAACTTTTATGAGCTCTGGCTGACAAATAACGCATGCTGGAATAAACGTGTTTAGGCTTTAAGGTCTCACTGGACTCCAGTTTTGTTCTGCTACAAGCTAACACAGCTCCCCATCTGGAACTGGCTAGAGATGTTTGTTTTTTATTCTGTCAGTTCACGAATAGGTGGAATCTTTGTACAAAATCTAGTTTTGTGTGTAATATTGGGAATTTAGATTCCTTGGATAATTTTCTGGCCTATTGCGATTGTGCTTATAGTATCTGCTAACATTTGCAGGACTTGGAAGCCAGAGCGCTCAGAACAGACCTGTCTCCCGTTGCAATATTTCCCCTTTCTGCATTTTTTTGTGCTCCTTAAACTGTTCTTACCATCTTACTTCCCTATGGGTGGGGGGAACTTAGCCGTCTTAGAGATTCTTTAAAAAAAATCAAATAGTTCAAAATAGTTCAGGAAATTATCTACTTTCCCATTTTTTAAGGATTTAAAAACTGTTAATACTGCTTTCTTTCAAAGAAAGAGAGCAGACAATTTGTTACCGTCTAACTGCAGTACTTTTTACCAGAGGATTCCACTGGCTTTATCAAAAAAGTTCTGGATACTTAGTGATTTTGATCCTCTCAGACAGGATCTTGGGAGTAAAAATCAGTCACAAATTAGGCTTCCTAATTCACATAGGTATGTGATTCACATAGGTAAAAATCTATATAGTAACAAACTTTTCTGCAGATTAAACAAATCCCTCTACCTTGTCCTACATCATTCTTCTCTGAGCCCTTTTTCCCAATTTGCTACAGGTAGCTGCACATTTCAAAAGCCCGTCCAGAACTATCTATTTAGCACCTGTCTTGTAGCCAAATGCCATTGTGTACCTGGAATAGAATTCTGCAGAATTACACATTCAGTATTTTTCTACCTCCCGTCATAAGCAGCCACCCTTCTTTGACATGGGGAGTGAAAATACAACAGGACGCAAAGGACCAGATGCCTAAACAGAACCCTCTATTAGTTTCAGTGGAGCAGAAGAGGAATCTTATGGCCATAATCCTAAAAATGCTTACATGAACATCAGACCTACTGAACGCAGTACTTTAATAGGCCTCTCAGTAAATAGTAGGGACTTGGAGGCAATTTCTTTCCCCTTATTCCTCACATCCTTGGCTAAAATGCTGAGTTGCCCTAAAAAGCCAGTGGTCTAAAACCTATGGCTAAAAAAATAATAGGTGATTAGTAGGCACCTAACACCATTTTGCTAAGACCATACCAGATAGGCTGCCAGAATGGGAGGCTGGCATGGAATGGTATGCAAGCTATTCTGTAGATTTATTAGAAGAGGTGAGGTACAAATGTGGAATATGTCAACTGGGGCGGGGGGGGGGGGGCAGAGTGTTGACATACTCTTAGTTGGGTATGCATAGGGTTACAATCTTCTTAAATGTAAACATAAAGCATAGATGGTTTTAGACAGATTTGAAGAGGAGAGGGTCCATCAATGACTACTAGCCATGGTAACTAAAGGGAACTTTAACCAACAGCAAATATCTGAATAGGCGTGTCAGGAGGCAGTATTGGGGGAAGGCCCCTTGCTTGACCACTGTGTAAAACAGGATGCTGGTATGATTAAGCAGAGGTGGTCTTAAATAATAAAAAGCAGTTGAAAGGAGCTAGGCTGTGCAACTTTGCCATCCACTCTTCAGTATCCACAGCTGCACTTCCCTCCCACACACACACCATGCAGTAACCCTGCTGTTTTCTGGAAGCCTAATTTATGCCACTTTTATTTGTTTTGAAGATTTCCCATCGTCTCAGGCCACTGGGCCATCCAGTCAAACAGTGTCTGTTCAAACAGTTGCCCTGGAGAGCCAAATGAACATTACATAGAGGCTGAGGGCCTTCGCCCACTGCCAGCACCTCCCATCACTGGTAGTCGGAGGTTTGCTACCTCTGTAGATGGAGGCTCCCTTCAGTCACCACAGCTAGTAGCCACTCATGGATCTCTTTCATGAATTGGACTGACACCCTTTTCAAGCTATCTGGCCATCCCTACCTCCACAGGCAGTGAATGCCACTGTTTAATTATTGAGTAAAGAAGTTTTTCCTGCGATAAAAAATGGGAATCCGGACCTATTTCCTAACAATTTCATTGTGTTTGCACTTCTCCCAGTTGTAGAAGAAGCCTTGCCATTTTAAAGGCTAACTGAACATGCCACAGGCTAGCTTTTCTGCTTGTGTTTTAAGAGAACACCATGAACGCAGGATTTGTTTTAAAATGTGAATGTGGCTTTAATTTTTTTAATTTTTTAAGCAAATAATAGCCTTTGTCTCTCAGCATAGTAGGGAATCTAGCCTACGCCCAACTCTCGACTAATTTCTAAATGCAAATGGAAGGGAGCAACAGCAGTGAGGTACAAGACTGTGCACAAAGTTGTCTCCCATGCTTGGTGTCAGAAACAGAGACTAAAAAAGAAAAATATGTGGAAAGCAAAAAAGGAGGGGAAAGGAACACATCCTTAGGCCAGTGATCACCAACATAATGCCCACTTGGTTTCTCACCCAAAGCAAAGCAAAGAGCCAAATCAGGCTTTCCTTTACCTCAGTGAAAGAGAAAGCATAACCTTTGGGTCTGCACGGACCACCTGTTCAGAAATAGCTGCTTTTCATTGTAGGAACATAGGAGGATGCTGGACTTGGAATTTGGTCTTGATTTTGTAATACCCCCCATAGCAGCCATTTTGTGATTCCCACTTCCCATGGCAGCCATTTTGTGATAGTGCCCACTGCTCTCCCTCTCCATTCCAATAGTGTTCACAGGCTCCACAAGATTGGAGACCCTTGCCTTAGAGGCTAGCAAATAGGGCATGAGTTGTGTGAGAATTTTAAATGCGGAGTGGAAATGGACCAAGTGGGTGACCTGGGAAGAGGTAATAAAAGTGAAGAATACTAGCAGGGGAGAGATTTTGCAAAGGTGAAGGAAAATAACAATCATGCCTACCACATTTTTTAATTGTTTTGAACTCTAGGAGGACTTGGAAAAGAAGAAGGCTTTCTTCAACAGTTACACCCAGATCATACTTCCTTTAGGCCTCATGGGACTAGGAGACTAGGTGTAAGTGCAGTTTTACAGGGATTGACTGGTAAATGCTGACATAGAAAAGTCTGAGATCAAGATGTGGTGCTGTTCACTGCGGCACTGGCTTCTGAGGTTGAGCTCAGTGTCTTACACCATCTTAAGTAAGTTCTACTATTTTCAACAGGACATAAGCATACAGTAGCATTGTAGTTTTGTTGGACAGCTGGGTTCGTGTTGGTGGTTGCCGTTTCCCCACCTGACCAGATTTATGATGTGATATTGTTACTGGACAGGTATAACATGGGAACTCCTGAATTAAGGTCCCAAAATCTTTGCTTCACATGTACACATGAAAGTATGCTTGTCCTGGACAAGATGTGGTCAGAACACACGCAGGGGGAAAAAATCAAGAAGGTAATATAACCGAACTGTGGATGAAGGAGATGTAACTGAGCTGCCCATTAAAAGCAATTTAAGTTTTTTTTTTCTTGAAAATTGGACCATCTAGCCACTGAAAGCTCAGAGCAATCCAGGAAGAGAGAAACCTAGAGAATTAACTATTGTTTCAAGAAATCAAGCTTGTTTCTACACTCTCCAACCACAGCAGGAGCAAAGTTAGGCTCTAGGTTCCTCCTTGCCATAACTGAGAAGACCAGACACGCTCTCTACCTCTGCAGTGATAAACTGACCGCCCTATAGTGTAAGATGGTATCCTTAGTTCCTGTGGGTGAGGTAACAGGACATGTTTTGTATGTGTATACTTGATTATTTGCTGTTTGCTAGTGTCGTGTGCTATTGTGCTTAATAAAAATGGTTCGATGTGTAAATCTAACCTGGTGTGTGTTCGATTGCTCTTGCTCTCCCTAGAATTCTGAAGAGAACCTGCCACCCTGTGGCCTACTCTGGAGAGGTGTGTTTAGTGCAACACAGGCAACAGCTCACTTATAAAAAACAGAACTATTGAAAACAAGACAAATGGACACCCTTGTCCTTAGAGGGGGGGAAACTGCCAAGAAAAGAGAGATCAGGCAAAAAAGGTTGTGCCAAAGTTTGCTAAAGAGTAGAATCTGGCAGCGAACACTCTCTACCGTGCTGCCGCTGCCGCTGTAGCAGTCAAACGAAAATAAGCAGGAGCGTGCTTACTCCGTCCTTCAAACCACGCTGATTTGTTTCCTTGAGGGAAAAGTTTAAATAACGATGTCATTGGCCTTCAGTCTAGAAGGGCCCAATTGCTGCCTCTTTATGCCTGCAGGGAGACCACAAGGAATTGTATCTATTCAGATTAGGGTTGCCAGCCTCCAGGTGGGGCCTGGAGATCTCCCACTTTTACAACTGCTCTCCAGCTGACAGAGATCAGCTCCCCTGGAGAAAATGGCTGCTTTGGTACTGTACTATGCTGAGGCCCCGCCCCGCCCCAAACCCTGCCCTCTCCTGGCTCCACCCCCAAAGTCTCCAGGTATTTCCCAACCCAGACCTGGCAACCCTAATTCAGATACTAGAGGTGTGCCCGCTCACTTGGCCTTGCCGTATTTAATAGCAGTTTGAAAATGGTAGGAGCCATTCTGACTCCCACCCAAAGAGTTGCAGTAATTCAGCAGCAGCAGCAGAGATCCGTTTTGGCAAACTGTAGCCAAGATTAGAGGTATGGCAAATGTCAGACCTCCCCTTTCTCCCCAATGGCAGGGGGCCCTAAGCAGCTTACATTGTTCTCCTGTCCTCCATTTTACCCTCACAACAACCCTGTGAGGTAGGTTAGGCTGATTAGAGTGTGTGACTGGTCCAAGGTCACCCAGCAAGCATCCACAGCAGAGTAGGGCTTCAAACCTGGGTCTCTCAGCTCCTAGTCAGATACTCTATCCACCACACCACACATTCCATGATAGGTCAGGGACAGTGTTTTGCAGCCAGATGCTGATTCAAGTTTGTCCTCTGCAGGTGCAAGCAAAGCCTGCTCTCTCATTGCAAGGTGGGTGGGATTTTCGTAGTATAACAGAACTCCTCCCCATAGGGAGGGCCTAAGGCAAATACTTTTGTAGGTAGCGTTTTAAGGAACTAGCGACCCCGGACCTCACCTTCTGATATTTGAAACAGGTGAGTCCGGGGTGTTTTGACACATACAACAGTGTCCTCCCAAATGGTAAACATGTTCTAGCACCAAAAGCATACGTGCACTGTGGAGAAGAGACAATGTGCTGCCCCCAGTCAATGTGCTGCCCCCAGTTATCTGTAGTTTAGTAAAACTGCTCTGTACCTTTAAGAGTAGTTGCACATGGGAATTGGTCCAGAGTTAGGGGTCCCAGAAGCTTCCCTCTGACTGGCTCATTAAGAGTAATTTCCTGAGCTCAGAGGCGCAAAGATAGGAGTGCTTTGTTCTTTTCCGTTTTCTTTGTTCATCAACCCTTACTGCAAGGAGAGGGGAAGCCTATCTCTTTCTCACCGTGGCTATTGAACTAACCTAGATCACAAGATGTAACTTTCCACCCAGCCATCTGAACGATTGTGAGTAAATTATCTTCTGAATGTGTGTGAAGTTGAATAAAGATGATTTAAGCTTTCTTCAGTGGTCGTGTGTTGGCTCACACCTAGAAAGCGCTGGCTTAGCCACAGCTCGCGCTGGACAGGACAGTGAGAAAGAGGGATGAAGTCCCACCCCTCCAGTGAGAGAAGAGGGGGTGATACAGTCTCCCCACCCAGCTTCCAGCCCTTAAAAGGAAAAACCTTTCCCTTGTCTGCTCTAAGACAGACAATGTGGGGGTGCAGTTAGCATGTCAGACTAGAATCTGGGAGGCCCAGATTCAAATCACCATGCGGCCCTACTAGGGTTGCCAACTCAGAGTGAAACCTGGGGAGGAGCCTCAGCAGGCTATAATGCCATAGAGTCCCACCCTCCCTCACAAGCATTTTCTCCAGGTGAACTGAGCTCTGTCGTCTGATCTTGGCTGTCTTGAGACCAGTTTTAATTCCTGGAGATCTCCGGTGCAGTGCCAGATGGGGGTTGGCAACACTCCCTGAAGCCTTCTGGGTGACCCTGGCCCAGTCGCACTGTCTGAATGTAACCTGCCTCACAGAGTTACTAAGAGGATAAAATTGGGTCAAGAAACCTATCCGTGCTGCTCTGAGTTCCTTGGAGGAAGGGTGAAATTACCACAGAGATGCAGGAGACTAAAACAACATAGACTCTAGTTTATTTTGATGCTGGGATGGTCTGATTGGACCATCTGAAATATGTTGATACCAGAGGTCATTTCGGGGGGGATCGCGGGGGATCGCAGTTCCCCCGGGTGAGGTATGGGGGGCGGGGCACATGACGAAGCCCCGCCCCCTGCTTCCGGCCACCCCGCTTCCAGCCCTTATTCAGCCAGGAGGAGGCAGGAGAAGAGGGAGGGTAAGTTGCTTCCTGCCTGCCTGGGGCCAGGGATGGCCTTTGCGGGGCTTCCTTGCACTCCTGCCAGCCTTGCAGGTCCACCGCCGGGCCCCTCATGGGCTCGACAGTGGAGCTGCAAGGCCGGCAGCGGCGGCCGGGACCGTTGGGGGCGGGGTGTGTGGCCTTATGACACACTTCCGGTGATGTCAGGGTGTGTGGCATATGCTAATGAGTTATGCTAATGAGTTCCCCTAGCTCTTTTTCTACAAAACGACCCCTGGTTGATACCAATGTTTTTCTAGAAACTTTAGATGTGGTCTCCTCGTTTACAACTATTTCACAACAAGAAGCACATTCAGTTATTAAAAAAAACTTTGATGTAGAGACAAGATAGTCATCCACCTACATTTTTTTTTTTTGCGGCACTGTCTTAAATTTACATTAACCAAGAATTATTTTCATTAAATGAATTTTTTTGGCAGATTCAAGTGGGATCCTTTATGGCACTGGAAATTGTGGATTTATATATGGGCAATCTTGAGGAGAAATGTGTATATTCAAAGAGGAACCTTTTCAAAGATTTATATGGTGGAGATATATTGATGATATTTTCTTCATATGGAAGGGCAGTTGGACAATTGCAAGAATCTCATAGGTGGCTCAATGTTCAAGATAATAATATCAAATCTGAAATACATTTCAATGAAAATCATATCAATTTCCTGGATGTCATGAGTAATACAAAGGACAATAGGATATGGACAAATATACACACAAAAACTACAGATAGAGTTTTCTTTTTAAGTTTTGATAGTTTTAATCCAGCTCATATAAAAAATAATGTACCATATCGTCAATTCTTAAGGGTTAGAAGGAATTGCATAAATATTGAAGATTATTCAAAGGAAGGCAAGAGCCCCAAAACAAAATCTTGCCACTAGGCGTTACTCAGACCACATCTTGCAAACAGCATATGATAAGGCTAGAGCTTGTAGAAAGGAAGATTTATTACATAACAAAAGCACATCACAAAGTGAGAGAATTACAATCAGTTTGATTTGTAATCACATCAGCATACAATTTAAAAAGAGCATATATAAAAAAACTGGAATATGGTATATGATATTCCACTTTGTGATAAAAAAAACCCGAACTCCCTCTTTTAAAAGAACATCCAGTTTAAAGGACAAATTGGCACAACAGTGCCTTTGTTCCCATGAACCTACAACATACCATTCCAGGACCAAGTGGACATTGCAGGTGTTGCAACCTAACTCAAAATATGAAAAGTTTCATTAATCCCTCTGATAAAAAATAATACCTTTTAAACAATTATACATGCAATTCAGTTACAGTTATATATATCATCAGATGTTCTTGTAATAAGATGCATGTAAGGGAGACCTCTAGAAAATTAAAGACTTGAATAACTGAACATAGAAGCGATATATTCCGCAGAAACGTTGGTGCCCTTTTGGTACAGGATTTCATGGAAAAGGAACATGGACACATTGATTTCATTTTGGGGGGCTAATTCATTTTCACAATGAAAAAGTCCTTTTAAAAACACGATTGAATGGATTTTAAGGTTACAGACTTTGACTCCTCATGGGTTAAATTCTGATCTGGGACTCCTGACCTTACTCTAGTAAAAGAATTTCATTGCTGTCGACAGGTCCAGCACTAGGTGAATTCCCTAGTCATCATTTGCTTAATATAATTATATATTTAATTGTCTTGCTTCATGTCCAATGCATAGTTCACTCATCTTATTCTGTATTTTGACTGTGTATCTATTTGTGAAATTAATTTTAATTCAGTCTTTTAAGCTAATACCATTTTTAATACTTTGTAATAGTTGTTATTATGGGGTCCTATTTGTATTTAATGCAGAATTATATTTTTATAGATCCCCTCTTCCCTGGACGCCTGCATGGTGAAGCGTCTAGAGGCTTTGTATGATAATAAACCAGTCACCTATCAGTTGACATTTCCCCCTCTTTTGTTCTGCAACACAACCCCACCTCCATCCCATAGCACTTGCTTGTTTCGTAAAGCAGCAGACAAGCAAGTTTCAAGGACACACAGCTAGGATGAAACTGCAGTGACTCCAGAAATAGGCACACGGGAGAGCTGTGGGTATTCTCCCTAGAGAGAGAGAGCGCATGTATGGCTGCCTGTTGGCTGGGACTGAGAATACCAGGTGGCTTAAACCGTGATTTAAGAACAAAGGACTATGTAGAAATGGAGCCGAAGCATTTCCCCCCCAAGGACCTGTTACAAATTTGTAACAGTCCTATCCTATACCTACAATCTCATGAGTCATGAAAGAAAAGTTTCTCCGTTAATTCTGAAATGACTTGTCCTTCGTTTCTGAAATCACGCCTCAGCCTACACTGGAAAGGTGGAAACTCTCCCAAAAAGCGTTTAAAGACAAGTAATAATACTCATAGGAATAGATTAAATATACTGAATATGTAAACACATACAGCACTTCAAAAGAATGTAATGCACATCAGAAAGTCATATAAACCACAGAATGATTATTCCTAAAGTAATACAATCCGAAAGAGTCCACAAGCACAAGCCCTCCTAGAGGCAATAACAGTCCATAGAAAAAATACTGTCCAGTATACCCCGACGGTATCGTACGTCATATAAAGACCGTTTCGAGTGACTTTATGACGTACATTACATTATTTTGAAGTGCTGTATGTGTTTACATATTCACTATAGTTTACTCGTCTTTAAACATTTTTTGGAAGAGTATCATTTTTTGTTTGTTGTTCAGTCGCACAGTCGAGTCCGACTCTTCGCGACCCCATGGACCAGATCACGCCAGGCTTTCCTGTCTTCCGCCGTCCTCTGAAGTTTGCTCAATTTCATGTTCGTTGCATCTATGACACTGTCCAACCATCTCATCCTTTGCCGTCCCCGTCTTCTTTGACCTTCAATCTTTCCCAGCATCAGGGTCTTCTCCAGTGAGTGCTCCCTTCTCATTTGGTGGCCAATGTATTTGAGCAAGTATCATTACTTATCTTTAAACACTTTTTGGGAGAGTTTCCACCTTTTCATTTGAAGATTTATACTTTCCTTTCCCAGTTAGTTTTCAACCTACACTGAGGCAATGCTGCTGTACACCCCAAATACCCAATGCAGCTTTGCTATGTATTTGGTAACAATTTGGTTGGTATGTTTTGATTTTTTATTGTAATGGACTATCTGGTACAGCACCTGCTTTGCATGTTGACGTTCCCAGCCAGGTTCAATTCCTCACATCTCCGCAAAGACCCAAGTCTATTTGGGAGCCTGGAGTACCATTACCAGGTAGCATAGACAGCACTGAACTAGTTGTACGTCACCTTCATAGAGTAGCGTAGATGTGTATGTATGTGTATTGTGTATATATACATACTCACACAAGCACACGATGGGTAGGCAGCTATAATCCACAGTAAGCCAACAGGCATCTTTTGAATAATGCTTTCTCCATATCATCAGAGGTCATTTTGGGGGGGATCGCGAGGGATCGCAGTTCCCTTGGGTGAGGTACGGGGGGCGGGGCACATGACGAAGCCCCGCCACCTGCTTCCGGCCGCCCCGCTTCCGGCCCTCATTCAGCCAGGAGGAGGCAGGAGAAGAGGGAGGGTAAGTTGCTTCCTCCCTGCCTCTCCCCACCCCTGCCTGCCTGGGGCCAGGGAGGGCCTTCGCGGGGCTTCCTCGCACTCCCGCCGGCTCTGCAGGTCCACCGCCGGGCCCCTCATGGGGCTCGGCAGTGGAGCTGCAAGGCCGGCGGTGGCGGCCGGGACCGTTGGGGGCGGGGTGTGTGGCCTTATGACACACTTCCGGTGATGTCAGGGGGTGTGGCATATGCTATCATAATGATGATGTGGGATTATGAGGGCTTTTTGCCATTCAAAACATGGAGGGCAGGGATAGGGGCAGGGGACAAAAATGCTTCAGCCTGCTGTGATTCAGGCCTAATCAGGATCTGGCCTGTGTGGCGTTCATACATCACTTTTAAATGGCAGACTGCATGAGGAAGGGGAAGACGGGGGAAAAGATCACTTCTGTCAGCTCCTTCCAATAAGCTCTTCCAGTGAATCCAACCAAATGTAAGGGAGGAACAAAGCGACTCAACTCTTTTGGGCAAAAAATTGCCTAAAGGTAAAGGCTTCCCTTGCTCAAAAGCCAGTCGAATCTGACTCTAGGGGCTCATCTCCGTTTCCAAGCCAAAGAGCCAGCACTGTCCGAAGACTTCGCCGTGGTCATGTGGCCGGCATGACTAAATGCTGAGGCGCATGGAACACTGTTCCCTTCCCATCGAAGTGGTACCTATTTATCTACTTTCCAACTGCTAGGTTGGCAGGAGCTGGGGCCAAAGACGGGAGCTCACTCTGTCACATGGCACTCGGGTTTTGAACTGCCGATCTACAGACCTTCCGGTCTGCAGCTCAGCGCCTTAACCTCTGAGCCACCACAGCCCCTATAAAAAATCGCCTAGGCTAGCCCAATTTCGTCAGATCTCAGAAGCTTAGCAGAGGCAGTCCTGGTCAGTATTTGGTTGGAAGACCCTCCAAGGAACACCAGGGTCACTACATGGAGGCCGAGCAGACAATGGGAAACCACCTCTGAACACCTCTTTCCTTGAAACCCCTACAGCAGGTGTGTCGAACTCATTTGTTATGAGGGCCAGATCTGACATAAATGAGACTTTGTTGGGCTGGGCCATGTGTGTCATAAAATGTAATGCCAGGTAACGGAGATATAAACTTCATAAAGGACACAAACACAAAGGTGTTTTTTTTAACTTAAAATAAAAACATGCTTAAAACATTAGCACTCTTGCAATATTTTATTTAACTGTGTCTGATAACTGACACCTCTTGTTCTGAATTATTGCATCAAAATGTCTCTGCTGTTGCAGTCTTGAGTATGCTGTTCAGGTGTGTACCTGTAAGTGGCAAACCTACAATGACGCAGCAGCAGCAGAACTGGAAGAAGCAGCAGAAGACAGCCAGTTCCACTGCAGGCCTGCTAGAAGCCCTCCGGGGGCCTCATTCGGCCCTCGGGCCGCATGTTTGACACCCCTGCCCTACAGGGTTGTTGTAAATTGGCTGCTGGTAAATAACGAAATAAAGCAAGCAGATTGACAGTACTGCAGAGGAAGAGGTGTGCCCTCCCCGCATCACTGCTCCCTGGCTCCCAGGCACTCCCCGTGGCTGCAAGGCAGGCTGCGGAGGGCCTCTGCGTCCCGGTGGTGCTGGCAGCAGCACAAGAGGGGTGGAAACAGACGCCTTCTACCATGCTGCTCCAAGACAGGTTGCCTTCGCAGCTGGCAGCAGGGCAGGGAACCAGTCCCAGTGAGGAAGCTGGCTAGAAGGCTTGGAGCAATTAGACATTAACCAGCAAAAGGCTTAAGGGACAGTGTATACTGTGTTTTGGTGGTGTGTGTGGCTTGTACAGTGGAGGGCCGAGTTGCCACGCACATGGATTCTTTACCTTTAAATCCACCACTCAAGCTGTTGTGATCTGATGGAACAGGTCAGGCCTGCTTTTGGCCTGGGCGGAAGATACGCCTGCCTGCCTTACCCTCTCCCAGTCCAGCTTGCTCTACAGCACACCTGGAGGTCTGTGCACCACCACACCTAGGGGAAAATATGCAGACGGGGTAAGGAGAGAAGAGGAGCTGTTTTCAGACAGAGAGAAAGGCAGTGAGGGATGCAGCCGGCAGGTTGTAACCTGGGACCTCTGGGTTCTTTGGGTGGCTCCTGTATGCACGTCCCCTAACCCTGACCAGGCTTGCCCGATCCCGTCAGATTTTGGAAACTAAGCAGGGTCGGCCTTCGCTAGTATTTGGATGGGCGACCTCCAAGAAATACTAGGGTCGGTCGTGACGCAGAGCCAGGCAATGGCAGACCAGCTCTGAAATGTCTTTTACCTTAAAAATAAGCCTAGCTCTCCACCTGGTGGTGCATAATACTAAAGAGCTGGAACTTCAGGCTGCCAGACAAGCTTAGGATCTCCCGGTTATTCCACACACGCCATACGATAATTAATTCATTCGAGTTCCCCTGAACTTTGCAACACTTCTCTGCGAGACAGGAAAGCAAGAGATAACCCTAGAAGGCACCGGAACCTGAGCAGCAACCAGCCTCTGGCCAACTGCAGAGGCCAGTAGACTCTCTGCTGGTGGAAGAGAGGAAACTTCAGCAAGTAATGCTTTTTTGGAGGTTTTTTGCTTTCATTCATTCAGGCTTCACAAGCCCCTTATACACAACCACTCAAGGTCCAAGAACACAGCTGTCCTTTCATCCGGTCACTTGACTTAAGCAGATGTCACAAAACCACGCCCGACTGGAAGGCGATGCAGCTCTGAAAATGTTCTCAGCAGTGATGGTATATATAAAAAAAGGCTTCGGTTTCCATTCGCGAGTTGGAGCGATCAGCAGAAGGTCCTGTCCCTTGTGGATCTTTACTGTTTTCCTCTCTCCTGAGCTCAGGAGTACTGTCCAGCCCCAGCACCGTTGACTCCCCAAGGTCACAGGACCCATGTCAAGGACAGCCATGCAGGTGGGGGAACTGCAGTAAGGAGGGAGAAAGGGGCGAGATCACCCTTTCTGCCACTTCTGTCAGCAGAGCACTGTTGACAGGGGGAGGGGGTGGCAGTGGAAGGAGTAATTTTGCCCTCCCTCCCTGCAGTTAAGGTTGGAAGGTGCTGCTGAGGGAGTGAGGAACATCTGTGACCCTTGCACAGATTGCTGGACCCAACCCAGGCATTCAACTGAATGCAACTAAAGAAACTCCAACCTCATGCAGTAATAGAAGTTGCATTTCTATCACAGGATTAGCTTTCAAGGCACAGAACTGCATTTCTATCACAGGATTAGCTTTCAAGGCACGTGCAGAAAAACAGAGCAGCTGTGTCCCCAGGCAGCAAGTTAGGAAATGTGGTGCGCATCTGCGGTGAGGCTGCACCGTTCCCCCTCCCCTTTTCTACTCAGTTCATTGATGGTCACAATTACTGCTGGAGCGTCCAACAATGAACCAGGGTACATTCAGCATCCCGATCCAGTTAAGGAAGCAGGAGTGCTCCCAAGGAAGAAAGATTTCCAGCAGTACCGCCAAAAACCCTTCTTGCATGTTGCTGATTTCCAGTGGGTGGACCTGGTCCTTCTATAGCATTTCCAAGAAGCTATCAACATTCTTCTTTCAAATCTAAAGAGCGAGTTTTTATCCACATAGATGAAGAGCAAAGCTTTCATTTGTTTTTAAACGAAGCTCCAAGGACAGGGGCCATGGCTCAGTGGCGCAGCATCTACTTTATACGCAAAAGGTCCCAAGTTCAGTTCCTGGCATCTCCAGTTTAAAAAAGTAATGTAGAAGGTGATAAGGAAGACCTCTACCGGAGACCAGGCATAATAGACAAATGCTGATCTTGATGGACCAAGGATCTAACAGACTAAGGCAGCTTCCTGTGCCCATTTGCCCTTTCCTTAAGATCATTCTCAATGTTCTTTGTTCATTCTCCTTCATGCTTCTACTCTTCGCTCTACATTTCAGCTGCTACCAAATGTTTGTCATCTTCTGCGCATGGAGCAGGGGTCACTGGGTGTGTGTGCGGGGGAGGTATTTGTGAATTTCCTGGCTTGTGCAGGGGGTTGGACTAGTGGACCCCGGAGATCTCTTCCAACTCTATGATTCTAAATGCAGCCAAAGAAACTATTACTGGTTTTCTTGGTGCCGAGTGGGGCTCATAGCTAAAATTCAAAGAGAAAAGCACTGACTTTCATGTCTCAGTTTAGAACCACGGTATGCGTTATAGACCCAGAATTCAGATCAGCACTATAACCATGGCTGCATGCCATCTGGACTAGCTCAGCCGTAAGGGCACGATCCACCACACAATCCTTTGGCCCAAGGAGACAATGGGAAAAGTTGTCCCCGGAGGGTTTTGCCCTCTTCCCCCTGTGTTCAGCTCACTTCTTAAAGGAGGCCCCACTTCTCGGTCTCCATTCTCCCAAATAAAGACTCAGAGACAGGCTTGCCCAAAAGTATCCTTCACATTTTAATTTAAATCGGTTTACACAAACTCTGCTTGAACTATTCTCAGGGAAAAAAGGGGGGGGAGATAAGGGGGAGGAACGGCCTGTAAAATGCTACCTTGTGTTTCGTAAGAATGAGCCATGCTTAGACATATCCGCACTCCCACCCCTCCACCCCCAAAACTTTAATTTTCCCGGCGGGTGGGCGGGGTGAGAAGACAGCAGCCGAGGGGGAAAAGAAGCTTTTGGCTTCGGCCAACCCCTCCCCCCCCACTCAAGAGAGTCCTGCGAATGAGGAGAGATCTGAGCTTCTGATGAGGGAAGCTGGACGGTGGAGTCTCTCTGCCGCCGCCACCTCCTCCTCCTCTTCCTCCTTCAGCCTCACTCCCGAGGCCGATTGATGATAACCTCGCCCAAGGCCTCCAGCACTTCCCGCTTATAGTCCTCAAAGTCTCCGTCTATCTGGTTGATGGACTGGTCCTCCACCACCCACAGCTGGCAGTTGGTCTCCGTGATAAGGCGGGCGTCATGGCTGACGATAATCACAGCTGGAAGACGGAAAGGGGGGGGCGCAGCGGCAGAGTTTTTGTGGGGCCAGAAAGAGCCTCCCCCGCCTCCCACAGAGCTACATCCACATTCTTGGGGGTGGGGAAGTCACCGTGGGCAGGCCCTGCCTGTCACCTTCTTATTCAGAGGTGCCTTTGTGTATTTATTTATTTAACTTCTTTTATACCCTGCTTTTCTCCCCACTGGGTACTCAGAGCAGTTCACATAGTTCCTCTCCTCCATTTTGTCCCCACAACGACCCCTCTGAGGTCTGTTAAGAGGGTTTGAGTGGCCCATCCCAAAGCCACCCAGCAAGCTTCCATGGCAGAGTGGGAACTTGAACTTGGGTCTCTCGGATCCTAGCCTGACACTGCAGCCGCTACACTCTATATGTGTGTGTGTGGGGGGGGGGGGGGGGGTGGCGTGCCATCAAGTCGCTTACAACTTATGGCAACCCTATGGCCCCTGGGACCTCCAGAAGGCCCTCTCGGTAACAGCCGTGCTCAGGCCAGTCTCCACCCCACCCCACACCACACTGGCAGGGAAGGTCACGCTCTAACCACCTCTCCACACAAGGCAGAATCAAATGGATGTTTTCTTTTCTTTTCTGATCATCATATACAGACTCTTTGGCCAGGATCTAAAGAACTCTTTAGGCACCTGCAAGGCCTTGAATATCCTGGAGTATCCTCCACTGCTTTCCCGCCAGCAGCAGCACCATGCACTGCGCTGAAAATCCTATGAATCCTAGAGGCTGCTTATTCAGCAGTGGGATATGGGATGAGAGGAAGGATAGAATGCCCAGGTCGGGAGCTCGGCTACAGGCACCGCCCTCAAGAGTGCAGCTGTTTCCCCACAAGCGGCAGTCATCCTAGCCCTGCCGCCCCCCCCCTCCTGGGAAAGCTGCAAGAACGAGATCCCGGCTCGTTCAGAACTTCCACCGAGACCAGTATCCTGTCTCCAGAAGTAAACAGCCGGATGCTTTGGGGAAGCCTGCAAGCAAGGCATGAGGGCAACAGCCCTCCACAGTTATCAGTTTCCAGCACCAGATACTCATGGGTATGGTGCCCCTGAACATGGAGTTTCCATTTATGGCTAACAGCTGCCAAGAGCACGCCATGAGCTTGTCTAATTCCCCTTGTAAAGCCATTTCAGGTAGTGCTCATTACTGCATCCTGTGGCAGACAAAATTCTGTATCTCACTTATGCATTAAATACATGGGGTGGGAACGGGCTTCCCAAGTACTTACCGTGATTCGGCGGGGGACACAGACGTGCCGCACCATGCTGTCGCCAGGACGTGACGCCGGGCGACGCTCTGGCAATGGGGCTGGAAACTCAATGGTACCACCGAGTTTTCAGCCCCATTGCCAGAGCGTCGTCTGGCGTCTTTCTGGCAATGGCATGGTGCGTTACAGGGAGGAATGGTCCGGCCAGGGAGCATGTTTCCCTTGCCGGATCGCGGTAAGTACTTGGGAACCCTAGGGGGGAACCTCAGTTCCGCCTATCTCCAATGTACTGCCAATCAACCCAACTCGCAGCCTAGTGCTGCCACCTAGTGGTGAATCAAAAACGAGGCTGGGGTAGAGCAAAGGCGTTCATGGGACAGAGGCAGGCCCACACAGACTATGACAAGGGACACCCAAGTCCAAACCCTCACTCTGCCATGAAGCCGCTAGGTGACTCTGGGCAGTCACTCCCACAGCCTAACCTACCCCATAGGGTTGTTGTGATGATAAAGTGAGGGAGGGGGAAAGGGACCAGGCACACCACCAAGTACTCCTTGGAGGAAGGGTAGGTTGTAAAAACTAAGGTAATAAATATTTAGAAAATTAATGTCCCCAAGAATGCACAGAGTAAGCAGGACATTTTTTTAAAGTACCCCCCCCCCTTTTTGCATCGGGACTTTTTAGTCCCCCCTCGTTTGCTTGCTGCCAGATTTGAGTCCTGGCTAGAAGTTCTATAAAAGCAGACCTATCGGTGTGGCAGTTTAGCACTGGTGGCATGACCACAGGACAACACCTTCAGGGGGCAGAGGAGACCATAGTCCCCAGCAGTGCTTCCTATCCATCCTACTAATGCCCAGCTGTGGCCTGCGCAAGGTTTGAAGAGGGCCTGGTGCCTCCCCCAGACAAATGTCCACCCCAGCTGCTAAGCAGCTGCTTAGTGTTCTTTTGTCGTTGTCGCCCCACCACCACCACCACACTGTACCACAAGGCCACCACTTACCCCCTTTGTATTCATTGATGGCGTCTCCCAAGGCATCGATGGACTCGATATCCAGGTTATTCGTAGGTTCGTCCTAGGCAGGGATGGGGAAGAGGACGCAGGAAAGAGGAGGCGTTCACTTGAGGGGGAAAGAGGAGGCCTCTTGGCTTTTCACTGTTCTACCCAAGTCACAGGGGGTGGGAGGGCTCAGGAGTTGCCCGCCGCACTGGCAAATACCAGGATCCAGAAACCAACACCAGTTCAGATGGGCCCTACCACCCAGAGGCCCCCAGGGGTCATTTCTAGGCAGTTAGGAAAAGAGCCACAGAATGAGGCCTAGTTGTTACTGAGGTGGAAAGTTGCCAACTCTGGCTTAGAACAGTCCTGGAGATTTGGGGATGGAGTCTGGGGAGGGGACCTCAGCAGGGTTTGTGTTTGTTTGTTCCTATCAAATGTTGCAGCCAACTGATGACAAGGCGAAAGACGCTCAGAGGTGGTTTGCCATTGCCTGCCTCTGCGTAGCAGCCCTGATACGTCTTGGGGGTCTCCCATCCAAATAACTCCGGGGCTGACTCGGCTTAGCTTCCGAGATCTGATGAGATCTGGGCTACCCAGGTCAGCAGGACCAGCAGGGCATAATGCCACAGAATCCCACTCCCGAAAGCTCCAGTTTTATCCAGAGGAGCAGATCTCTATCACCCGGAGATCACTTTGACTTCCGGGAGACCTCCAGGCCCCACCGGGAGGTTGGCAAACCGAGCTATGTCGCTTCAGACGGCCCGTGGGCTTCGAATGACTGACGGCTCCTCCGCACAAAAATATATCTGGCACATACAGAAGAGCTGTAAGCCCTTTCTTCCCTCTGACGTATTGTCCTCTAAGCTGTGGAGTCTTGTGAGCAAAAATTCTACTTTGTGAGCTACTGGCATTAAAGTTGTGAGTGAGCGGTTTGGCTACTGCATAAATTAGTTTGCTCTGGAGCCACCCTTCCTGAGCTAAGGCAAGAATCTGTGAGCCGGAGGCTAAAAAACTGTGAGCTAGCTCACACTAACTCAGCTTAGAGGGAACACTGCCTCTAAGTATAGGAATCTTTTTTTTTTTTTTGGATGAAGCACTTCACCACACAAGCTGTTCCGAAAGAACCTGCCTGCAGAATTAACACCTTTTGTAGACAAACAAACAAAACATTCATTCACTTCATTTCTACTCAAAGGGGGATCCAAAAGTGGTTTATGTCGTTCTCCTCTCCTCCACTCTGTCCTCACAGCAGGGACGGCTGACAGCGTGTGACGGACCCAAGGCCAGCCAGCAACTTTCTGTGACACAGCGGGGATCTGAACCTGGATCTTGAACCACTAACACTCTGCCTGGCTCTCAACAAAAGAGCCCCCGTGGAGGGTCCCCACTTAACAGATGCGAGGTCTGGCTGGGACAGCTGTAGAGGAGACCGAACGGGGGTGCTCGCCGACAGCCCCAAAGCCCCCCCCGCCCCCAAGCCAAAAACCTGATCAAGTTTTCTGGCGCAAGGAGAAAGGGAGCTCAGATCGGTCTCTTTTCGGCACCCAGGCCAGGTGGTGGGAGGGGAGAGGGAGGCAGCCCAGAACACCACGAGGCCCCGATTCGCAGAACTGTATTGCATCGTTAAAGGCACTTTCCCCCACAACACTCTCTGCTGCTTTCCGTTCCATGAACTCACCAAAACGAGGACGTCTGGCTCCCTGCAAGCCAGTTCAGCAAATACCACACGGGCTTTCTGTCCCCCTGGAGAAGTAAACAAACAAGCAAGCGAGAGTAAGAACAGATGATGAAATTGCTGAAGGAAATCCTCCCTGCAAAGTTGGTTAGGGAAGAGATCCTATCCTTTCAAAGGGACCAGGGACAATAAACTGTATCCCGACTGCCACCCAGATAAGCTCACACACTATTGTACCACAGAACCCCTGATGAGCTTTGCAAACTGCTCATCTTCATCCTGGCGTTACTCTGCCACTATACGAATCAAGAAGGGAGATGTTCGTTTTGTACAAAGCACACTTTGCAGTCCAAGAATACAACACACAAACACACAATCCTGTTGTTCCACAGATACATCAGGCACTTCTGAACCCTCACAGTTCCAAGAAAGGAGCCAGAAAGATCCAAGAACTGGTGGGAGTCTTAGGCATGCACGCGGGAGCCAAAGTTTCCTTAGCTCTGCACAAGCCCTTGGCCTTTGTTAGGTCCCGATGCCTGCCTGCACCATTAAGCTTCCCAGCCATATTCCCTCTCACCTCTAGGAAATTTTCTGCCATCACATCACAGCTGACTTACGGCTACCCCAAAGGGTTTTCAAGGCAAGAGATGAACAGAGGTGGTTTGCCATTGCCTGTTTCTGCCTAGCAACCCTGGACTTCCTTGGGAGTCTCCCATCCAAGGACTAACCAGGGCTGACCCTACTTAGTGTCCTCAGATCGGGCTGGGTCTGTCTCAGCAGTGGCCCCTTGACCCCATCCCAACCCCCGCAGGGGCCCTGTGCCCCTCTTCTCCAGAAGCCAGCCCGCCTCATACCAGAGAGCTTGCAGATCTGGATGGTGTGGGCGTGGCTCTCCAGGCCAAAACGCCCAAGGCACTTGCGCGCATCCTGGTAGGGCAGGTTGAAGTTGCGCTGCAGGTACTCTGTCGCTGTCTCCTGCATGTTCAGCTGATCGGCATACTGCTGGTTGAAGAACCCAATTTTCTACCAGGGGGAAAAAGAAGAGAGGATGTTTTGTCCAAAAGGGGGTGCTTAGCGAGCCCAGGTGACCCTGCTTCCAGGCCTAGAGTGGGGTTGATCCGGCCCCAGGCCGGAAGGCGCTGGTTGGTGGCAAAGGTTTGAAATCGTGACACTGAGGCTCACTGCAATGGAAGTGATTTACTGAATTACAGATGATGGGAAAGGAGAACGGCAGAGCGTAAGGAGGAGGACCTGCTCACCACCCCCAGCCCCCTTCAGCTTTCACAAATTCTGTCCCACCTTCCCCAGAAGACCCTTACGGCGTCGCCAATACTCACTAGTCTGTGGTTTTTTCTCATTTCTCCTCTTGTCTGGAACGATATAAAGGGGGAGGGGGGGAGAAAAGTTAGATCTGTGTTCCATCCGAATTTACGTGTCTGTGCAGATGCAGACAGAGATATGGCTAAAAATGGGTTCCACCCTCTAAGAGGGTCAAGAGGCAGCCTCTTGGGGGAGAGCTCAGTTGGCCATTTGACTGGGAAAATCCCTTGTCCAGCTGCAAGATGCAAAAGGGCTATTTTAGGAGCAACAGTGGAGATTCGGCCTGGCTTCTGCTAGCCTGTCTGTGTTTATTTTTCTTTCTTGTTTCTTTTCTTTTCTTTTAAAGAAAAATGACAAAAGCTTGTGTCGAGGGCTGACTTTCAACAGATCGCAGCGAGGGAGCTGCTCTGCTGCGAACAAAACCCTGACCCAGAATCAAGTCATCTACGAATGATTTAGCACTGGGTTCCCCATGAATGTGCGGGGCGCTAGGGACAAGAGGGTCTGTTGGCTGGAGTACTGGGAAGTGAAGTTGGTGAGAAGGCACACCGGAACTGCCCTGTTTAATTTTCGGTTACTGTGTGTCTCATTATTGGTGATCTCCTGAGCATCAACCCTAAAAACTCACAACGATGTCAGGTAAAGATTGGCACTGTAGGTGAGAAAGGTTTGCCAGCTCCCAGTACTTCAGAGGCTGGACTGAATTTGCCAAGACAACAGGATGGCCTGCAAGCTGTGCAAAGGAAAGCCCGGGCTTCATGTGAGAGCGCACGCTAGGCATCCAAAGTGCACACAGAACCCAGGTTGAGCCACTGGTATTTCCTCTTTAAAAGACCCACCTAAGACTTTGAAGACCCATCGACAGTCTAAGCGGACAATACGAACCTAGATGGATCAATGGTCTGGCTTTGACGGTATCGCACCGGCCTCATACCATTTGTGGCCAGTTTGTAATCTGCACTCACCGCGTGCGACATGTGTGTTTGGTCGGCTAACTTCCCCTTCAAGAAACCCCTGTGTTTTTACATTGAGTTTGGGACGTTATCCACAGAGGTCCTCAGCACTGCTTAAGTGGCAGTGGTCACTCAGGACTGTATTGCTGGGCGTGTATTTAAAAAACCCTTACAAACACAGCGGGAGGAGCTACAGGGAGAAGGCCCAAATGTGAAAAGCAGAATAAGGCTCTCTTACCGGTGGCAGTTTCCCATTTAGCAGCAGCAGCAGCGTACTCTTTCCCACACCGTTGGGGCCCACGATACAGACTGGGGGGGGGGGCAGGAAGAGAAGGGGGAGAGAAAGCATCAACACTTAGACTCTAACACACTGCAGGCAACATATCCTGAAGGCTCCCGCTTCCCTTTCCTCCTTATGTGCAGAACTAAAGGTTTGAGAGCCCACAATGTGGAAGCACAGGTGGGTAGTTTTAACTGTGAAGACCATTGCAGAAAAACGTGTTGTTTCCTTGTGTTTTAACAAAAACGTTACATTCCCCCTGAAGGAATAGGTTCACAGCTTGGGGGTACGGCTCGATCCTGGACTACAGTTGGAGGACCCCATCTCTCCTGTGGCATGTTTTAGCAGCTTCTGCTGATATCCCAGCTACAGCCGTTCCTCAGAGAGCCTGGTCAGGCCACGGGGACCCATGCTTTGATACACCCAGGTTAGATTACTGTAATGCACTTTACATGGGGCTGCCTCTGAAAATGGCAGAGAAGCTTCAGCTGGTCCAAAATGCAGGAGCCGGGCTATTGTCAGCAGCAAGATACAGGGATTGTACCACCCCGGTGCTGAAAGATCTGCACTGGCTGCCCATTTGATTCTAGGAACAATTCAAGTGCAGGTTCTTTAAAGCTCTAAGCAGCTTGGGGCCAGGGGACCTGAAGGACTGTCTCCTCCCATATTGTCCAGCCCTCCAGTTAAGATCGGCCTTACAAGCCCTACTCTCTGTACCCCACTTTCAGAGGTGAGGCAGGTGGCAACCACAGACAGGGCTTTTTCAGTAGTGGCACCTCACTTATGGAAAGCTCTTCCTCTTGAGGCTCGCCTGGCACCAATCTTGCTTTCTTTCAGATGCCAGGCCAAAACATTTCTGTTCACCAAGGCTTTTAACTAAGGGGTTGCTCTTTTTATACTATTTTAGTTTGGAAAAGTTCCAAAATTCTGTGGATAAGAGAGATACACAGTTCACAGCTGTTTAAAAATATACAAACAAGTTGAAACATTAGAAAATACACTAAAAGAGTATAAGTTTTTTTTAAAAACACATGTGAAAGATTATTGTAAGAATATAAGGTGAAATTTGAAAAACAAATTTTGAGGTATTTAAATAGGTAATCTGATGAGGTAATGAAATCCCCTATTATTTAGATACCCAGGTAAATGCTTGTGTATGTATGAAATTACATGGTTTTAGATTTTGAAATGAACTGAAGAATACAACAGAAAAAGTATACAGACATATAGTCTTTCATAGATTATAAAAACTGATATTTAAAAGTTTGCAAAAGATATTTCTAAGAACATAAGGTCGAACATGGAAAACAAATATGGTATTGAAGCATCCAAGCATGTAAACTGATGATGTAATTGAACCCCCCACATTTATGTATTTGTGTATTATGTACTTGTGTGTTTGGTCATTGTGATGTTTGTCTTCATACAATAAAAATCTTTAAAATGAGAAACTTATTTTAGGCTGTCTGTGGTCCCTTTTTGGTCTATGTTTCCAATGCTGGGCTGGGTTTTAATTAATATCTTTTAGTGTTCTGCTTTTATGAGTTTATTTTGTTAAGCCGCCTCTTGCAGGTTCCTGGAGAGGTGGCATAAGAATGTTACAAGCAAATAAGTTAATAAAATTGTAATTTATGGTGGTGGAGGTGGATATAAATAATAAAATATTCAAATGAAAAAAAAATGAACCAGCGCAATGAGGTAGTAATGAGAGTCAGAGTTATCATCACGGGGATCACTCACTTCGAGACTCCATGTCAATTCCGAAGTCCAGATTTTTGAAGAGAGGCTTCTGTCCTTCATAGCTAAAGTCCACACCTGTAAGAAAGAACAAGGAGGAGAAAATGGGAAATAGTGTATGTGTGTGTGTGTGTGGGGGGGGGATCTCACTTTGGAGGTGATATTTCTCTCTCTCTCTCTCTCTCTCTCTCACACACACACACACACACCCCTAACTGCTAAGACCTCTGGTGGCAATGACTGAGAATCTGCCAACCCAGGAGCAGCAGACTGCAGAACTCACAAACAAATAATGACACTGTGGTTCAGTCTTCCAAATCCTTTCAAAAAGACGGCAGAGTCACACTCAAGAAACGCTGCTCCTATCTCTCCAAAGAGATAGCACCAATGCTCTGCACGCATGGGATGGTATATAATGCTATACAAGCACACCTGTGCTTGTGGAAGGAAGCTTTCCTGTCGTCCTCGTCCCCCCGCTTTTGCTCCAATCTACCATGCCCCCTTCCTCCAAAAACGTATGCCAGATCACCCTCAAAAGGTAAAGGACTCTCGTGATTAAGGAAACGGCAGTATGTACAGTGCCCCCTACTGTTAAAACGACTCATTGCCTCAGAGCAACCTTTCCCAAAGTCATCCACTCCGTTCCAGGCCACAGTTCCTCCCCTCCCCCCTCCCCCCTCCCCTGCCCCAACACCAATCCGGAGGAGAGGCAGGCTTCCTACCATGCAGGCCCAGAATGGGCGGGCTGAGAGGTGGTGGGTTCGGAAAGGTAAATTTCACAGTGTACTCCTTAGGCCGCTTCAGTAGCTCGGGGGCTTCGTTGGCCTCTTCATCCGGGTTCTTCTTGCGGCACTTCTGCTGCTTGCGGGTCAAGGCCTCCTTCGTCTGTTTTTCCTGACCAAAGAACAAAGCAAATTAATGTTCTGGACTGAGAAGGCTACCAGACGCCCAGTCTTAGCCACTGTGCCCTTTCACCTCACCAAACAAACATTTCAGGGGATCCACCAAGAGCAAGAGCAGTCAGTAGAATCAATCCATATTTCTACTGTCCCGTAAGAAAACCCTCACTTTTACACCTCTGAGGGCAAGCTGAAGGCCAAGGATCAATTCTCCCTATCGTTATACTGATCATTTCCTGGGAATGAGGCAACCTGAAGAGCGGAATTACAGACATTACGCTCAAGGTACAAGTTCTCTGTGGCAACCCTAAGAGCCCAGACCAGCCCGATCTCATCAGAGCTGGCAAGCTAAGCAGGGTCGGCACCTGGACTGGTGACCATAAAGAAAAGACTGGGGTTGCAATGCAGAGGAAGGCAGTGGCAAACCACCTCTGCTCACCCCTTGACTTGAAAACCACATGAGGTGGAATTTCACCTTTCGGCATGAGTCGGTGACTCAATGGCACACTTTACAAGTTCTCTTTCCTCAAGCAACTGGACTGCCAGGAAGCCCCGCAGAGGAGGACACAATCCTGGCTCCCAGGACCGAATCCAGACCAAAGACTTACTGCCTGCTTGGTGGACTTCCCTCCAGCCTTGAGGTCTTTCAGCTTCTTCTCTTGTTTCTCGTACTGTTTGAGAAGCTCCTTCTGTTTCTGCTGATACATCTTCTTGAAGGTCACTGAAAATGAAACAGGGAAAGGGACAAGCCTTAACAAAAGCACTGGCTTGCTGGAGCCGATCCATCTAGTCTATGCTTCTTTCTCCCGCTGAGGCCAGCCGAACAACCCAGGGAAGACCACATGAAGGAGGCTCCTCTCTATGGTATGGCCTCAGCACGGCCTGGGACTCTGAAGGGTGCTGCCTCTTAACATGGAGATTGCCATATTCACTGTTACAGCTAATGATGGAGACCTATTCTCCATCAACAAGCTTATGAGTGACAAATAGCCAGGAGGGAACCTTTCCTGGAACTTCACCGCAGATTAAAAAGGTGTCCTTAGAGAAATCACTTAACTTAAATAAGATGCTCAGTTGAGCCAAGGCTTGCTGGCATGGCACTCTGGAGTTTCTGGAACGACCAGAGATTTCCTAGAAAAAGTGTTTTGGTGACAGCCACTGTAGTGCGGTGGTTAGAGTGTCAGACTAGTATCTAACAGATCCAGATTCAAATCCCCACTGGGTAACCTTGGGCCAATCATACTCTCACAGCCTAACCGACTTCACAGTGCCATTGTGAGAATAAAACAGCGTAAGGAGAAATATATATGCCACGCTGAGCTTCTCGGGTGAAAGACAAGATAGAAATGAGAAACTTGCATGGCCATGGGAAAGGGGCAGATGACTGTACTCAGTGGTCTACTACTAAGCCTCCACTCCTAGGGCACACACGCCTACAAAACTGGCTCCTAGATCAAGAACAGGAAGACTCAAAACCTCATGATATTTCCCCCATGCACACCTTTTAAAAATACAGGTCTTTGATTGGTGCCTTTCATCAACACAGAATATAAATGGGGGTGCTAGAATTCTGCCCTAATTCCTGCATTTAAAAAATGCATAAAACTTCACAGATTTGGGGGGGGGGGGGAATGTTATGACAATCAGAAGGCTGCCTGACAAAATCTAAAAGCACTTGAAGTCAAATTGCAAAGTGTATTAAAGCCTTGTTATCGCGGCATCTCTGCAAGGCAGGTTAAATTGTACTTCTTCACGGAGTCTTCTCCTGAAAGAATCTTTGCAGTCATAATTTCAGGCTGTTTACTGCCTTTTTAGTTCTACAGTGTTACTATGTTATGTTTTTAAATTAAGATGGGTAGCCAAGTTTGCCTGCAGCAGCAGAAAAGAGCAAGGGCCCAGTAGCACCTTAAAGACCAACAAAATTTTTGGCAGGGGGTATGAGCTTTCGTGAGTCACTCTGCTCACTTTTTCAGATACAGAAGTGCATCTGAAGAAGTGTAGACTAGCGAAGAAGATGTGTAGACTGGATAGATCGGTATCTGAAGAAGAGGACAGTGACTAACAAAAGCTCATACCCTGCCACAAGTTTGTTTTTAAATTGTAAGACACCTTGGGCTATTTAGGAAAGACAGAGCAAAAACCAAATAAAACGCTTGTAATTTCAGAATTCTAAGTTTTGCAAAACTTGGTTGCCTTTCTATACACGAGGTACATGGGCAGAGTTCCCTTCCTGCTGCACTTTCTAAAGGCACGGCACCAGCATTGGCCCAGAGACACATTTGTTTCTGTTCTCGCCGGTTTTCTCTCTTTCTTTCAGCAGTGAGGAATTCCAGAATGCCCTTACTGTAGTTCCCCCGGTAGTAGAAGAGCTTCTGCATGTCCAGGTGGACAATGTCTGTGCACACGTCGTCCAGGAAACCCTGGTCGTGGGAGACTATGAGGAGGGTTTTCTTCCACGTCTGGAGGTAGCTGTAAGGGGGGGGGGAGCAAATACATTTTTTAAAGAAAGCATTAAGGACTTATTTATTTATACTCCACTTTTCTCTCCAAAGGGGACCCAAAGCAGCTTACAATATCACTCTCCCCTCCTCCATTTTGGCTTCACAACAACCACTCTGTGAGGTAAGTTAGCCTGAGAAAGAGAGAGCGACTGGCCCAAGATCATTCAGCAAGCTTCCCTTGTAGAGTGTGGTTTCAAAGCTGGGGCTCCCAGACGCTCATCCAACTGTAACTACCACACCATGCTAGCTCTTACACTGTTCTATGATAACCTCTTTACCTTATTTTAGTTTCAGATGGCGGCCATGTTCGTCTGCAGTAGAACAGCCAGATTCCAGTCTAGTAGCACCTGAGAGACCCACAAGAGCTTCAGGGTATATAGGCTTTGGAGACTCAAAGCTGCCTTCTCCAGCTGGCCAAGGCAGCTTTGACTCTTGAAAACGTATACCCTGAAAATCTCTGAGGTGCTACTGGACTCACATCTAGCCGTTGCCTCATTTGAGTTGCCTACTTTTGATGGAATCATCATGTAATCAGGAAGTCGAAGAAGCAGATGCCGAAGGGGGGAAAAACAGAGGGTCTGGCCAATTATCGGCTCTTACCTTGATCTCATTTCAGGATAAAAGAGGCCGCATATAACCCCGGATCCAGGGTCTCAGGCACACTGGGCAAGTTATTACGTCCTTAATAAAACCCTAAGACTCCCAGCATTAAAAAAAAATGATGTCTCCGGCCCTATCTCACTCCCCTTCATTGGTAGAGTGAGGCCTGAATGTGGAAGGACAGAGGGAAGAGGCAGAAAAAGCACCTTAAGAACATTTCCCACTTATCACGTACTCTTCCAAATGGTACCTATTTCACAGTTTGCTGGTTTATACTAAATGTGCACCTAATGTCTACTACTCTGGCTGGCAAAATCTGCTTCCTTAGTGACAGATTAAGCTGGGTAACCGTGTTAAACTATCTGTAGCAGTAGAGAAGAGCAAGAGACCAGTAGAACCTTAAAGACTAACAAAATAGTATGAGCTTTCCTGAGCCACTGCTCCCTTCTTCAGATCTCACAAAAGCTTATACCCTGTTGCATATTTTGTTAGTCTTTAAGGTGTTACTGGGCTCTTGATGCTTCCTTAGTGAACTGAATTTTGAAATTCCTTAAAAATGCACTGGTTGGCCTTCAGTTCGTTACTCTCTCTCTCAGCCTAACTTCCCTCACAGGATTGGCGAGGGGATAAAATGGAGGGGAAGAGAATGGCATACATCATCCCTGAGCACCTTGGAAGAAGGGCAGAGTGGCAAAATAGCAGAACGGAAGACATTTTTGCCACAACCCACCAGAAATTCATCCCTCCCGCCGGACCTGGCTTCTGGGAATTCACCTCCTTAAGACTGTGGGGGCCTGTCTCAAGGAAGCCTGCAGCCATAGAAACCAATCTGTTCTTTCATGCACTTGACGACCTGGGGGAACTTACTTGTTAAGCCAGATGACGGCATTCAGATCCAAATGGTTGGTGGGCTCGTCCAGCATTAGCAACGTGGGCTCCATGAACAGTGCTCTGAGGGAAAAGAACAGTAAGCGACAGCTGCCCTCATGGTGCCCCCTCTGGAAAGCCAACCTCTTTCTGAGAAACAGGGAAACCAGCGAAATGAAGGCAGGACTGCCAACATTTTGAGGGACGCCACTAATTTAGATTAATGAGCAGGTGTTGCTCTGCTGAAAAGCGATACAGTAGCAATTGACGGGGGCATAGGGGAGAGGAGGCTGTTCCCAACAGAAGGGAGAAGGGCACAAAGGAAAATGCCACACGTGTTGAGGGGGGGGGGAATCAGTGAAAAACACCACAAAAATAATTAGAACGATTCTGATGAGAAACAAAAATGGGAGAGTATAAGTTAAGAAATCACGGAGAGGGGGTGACGCATACTATGGCAGAAGAGACAGTTCAGTTTAGGAGAGGAGTTCTGAACTGAGGAGGGGAGCACATGGGAGAATGGAAGGACATGAGGGGGGGGGCGTTCTGGCAGTCAAAGTCAGGGATGGTCAGTCTGATTAGGAACGCACAAGGCTGCTTTCCATTTATCTCAGATGTTTATACATGACTTCATAGGTCTTATACCAATTCAAGCCATTGGTCCATTTAGATCAGTATTGCCTACCCTGTGGAAACTGGCTCTCCAAGATCTCGGGCAGACGTCCTTCTCAACCTTGTCATTCAAGGACCTTTCTACTGGCAATGTGTTGAATTAAGTACGGCACTCTCCAACTGTCAAGCCTGCACTCCAGCACTGAACTAGGTCCTCCCAAAGAAGTTAAATTTTTTTTAAAAGGTACAAGCTCCCCTCTAAACATTCTAATGCTGTTTTAATTGATTTATTGTATTATTTTAAATGTTCTCTATTGATTTGATGTAAGCCGCCCTGAGCCGGCTCTGGCTGGGAGGGCGGGGTATAAATTTGAAGAAACAAATGAATAAAAGGCCGTGAGGTGCACAGACAGAGAACACCCAACAGACACCCCTCCCTGAGTCAACACCACAGAGGCCTCGGTCCCACTGTGCATATGAGGACCACACAGATCAGGGCAGGGGCTGGATTCTTCCTGTGAGATGCAAGGTGGCCATCACTGGTCTGAATAAGAGTTGACCTCACACACACACGCACGGAGAGCAATGGGTATGTGCATATACTCCTTTACCGGGATGGCCCAGGCTAGCCTGATCTTATCACCTCTCAGAAGATTAGCAGGCTCAGCCCTGGTTAGTATTTGGATAGCAGATCACCAAGGAAGTCTGGGGTCGCTATACAGAGGCAGGCAATGGCAAACCACCTCTGAAGGTCTCTTGCCTGGAACATCTTATGGGGTTGCCATAAGTCAGCTATGACTTGATGGCACTTTCCCACCACCATGTGTATATACATTTGTCTACTGGCTAAAGCATTCCGTGCACCTTGGTGTTTAGTCTTGCCGGCCACATGACCACGGAAACGTCTTCGGACAGCGCTGGCTCTTCGGCTTTGAAACGGAGATGAGCACCGCAACCCTAGAGTTGGACTCGACTGGCTTTCGAGCAAGGGAACCTTTACCTTTGACCTTTACTGGCCAAAGCAGGTAAGGAAGAGGAACAGGACTGATAAGATCTGGAAGGGGGAGGAAGTTAAGTGACTCTTTCTCTGTGGATCGAGGGAAGAAGGGGTCCTCCTCACATCGGAAAGGATTAACACAGTTTACAGAAATGGCCTGTGGTGCAAGTGGGAGGAATAATCCTCCTCCATTTGCGGAGGAGATCACGATTACTGAAATAAAGAGGAGAAGGGATGGAGAAAGCCATTCCCGAGTGTTAGACAGAGCGTCAGCCTGAGCTTCCCTCATCTGAAGCAAGAGAAGTCTGGTAGTTATGGGCAATACATCCCTCTACCAGGAACCAGGAGATTTCAATCAAACTGGCGCCATCCCTTCAACCTCTCAGGAGACACTGTCTTTCAAAGAAGAGAAACAAACCCAGACAGGTTTCTGAGGGGCCAGGGTTATTTGCAAGTCTGGCTCTAAACAGACAGACGTTTGGGAAAAGGCATGAAGAGGAACAGCACACACTTGGCTGATAAGAGCAACATTCCATCACACATAATGGTCATCCATCTCCCTTCATCTAAAAGAGAAACCGCACTCAAGGTGTGCATTAAAGTCCTGGTTTTTGGGGTGGGGGGGCTTGAAAACAAATCTGCTTGTGGCAGAAGACAGTCTAAAGCTAGTGCATGCAACTTTCCAAGCCTGTGTGCATGCGCCGTTAAGTCTTAGCCAATTTATGGCGACCCTGTAGGGCAGGGGTCCTCAAACTTTTTAAACAGGGGGCCAGTTCACTGTCCCTCAGACCGTTGGAGGGCCGGACTATAGTTTTTAAAAAAACTATGAACAAATTCCTATGCACACTGCACATATCTTATTTTGAAGCAAAAAAACAAAACGGGAACAAATACAATATTTAAAATGAAGAACAAGTAAAGTTAAATCAACAAATTTACCAGTATTTCAATGGGAACTATGGGCCTGCTTTTGGCTAATGAGATGGTCAATGTCCGGTTCCATATTTGTCACTGCTAGTCATAACAAGTGATGCAAGTGTGCATCAGTTAGTCTAGATCTGGTTGGAGATTTCAGATGTTTCATTCTGGAAAAAGTCTGTTCACAGACATAAGTGCTTCCAAAGATGGTTGCCATTTTGAGTGCACGGTTCCTGAGATTAGGATATGTCTCAGAGGGGAGAGATGCATAGAAATTAGGAAGGCTGCTTGACTTGAATGCTTCTTTCAGAGAGTCACAATTCTGCAGTTCAGCCAGTTCCATTTGGTAAATTGTATCCACATTTTCAATGTCAATAGAAAATGGGTTACAGAAAAGCTGTATGTCCTGTTCATGAAGATGAAGCGCACACAAAACAAAAATTCCCCCTCTGCAAGCGCTACTTTGTGGCTTGCAAAAGAGGGGAGGGGGTCCGCTGGAAAC
>NW_015167086.1:261068-291377 GCF_001447785.1 Gekko japonicus
CGAATCTCATTCACACATGGTTGCAATGCACACATGGCCGGTATGCATGCAGGAAACCCACGTCGGGGGATTTATTCCAGGCACGGCGTGATTGTGTGGATGTGGCATGGAAGTGCAGGTGGTGGTGGTGGTCTGACACCCCGATCCCAGGCCTGTATTCAGGGGAAGTGACGGACTTTCTCCCAAGCCAGCGGCGCAGCCTGGAGTTGCCGCCGGCAGAGCCTCGCGTCTCTCTTCCTTAGCCCGTGGACAGTTTCAGGGGAAAGGGGCAGAACCTTCACCTGGCACTGGGAACCTTCGCCCAAGCCCTGGGAAGGGAGAGCGGGCGTGCCGGCCTGGCTGTCGGCGCTCCTGGCCCTCTGGCAGGTCCCCAGCGGTTGGAGAGAAAAGCAAACTTTTGCGGCCCTGGAAAGTGGAAGCGGCGCCGCGCCGAGGGGAATGGCACCCCTACCGCTCGCCAGGGCCCCTTGTGCTGGGCAGCATATGGACAGGACAGTGACAAAAACACCTGGCGGGCCGGATAAATGTTTTCGGCGGGCCGCATGTGGCCCCCAGGCCGTAGTTTGAGGACCCCTGCTGTAGGGTTTTCAAGGCAAGAGAAGGACAGAGGTGGTTTTGCCATTGCCTGCCTCTGTGTAGCGTCCCTGGACTTCCTCGGTGATCTCCCATCCGAATGCTGACCAGAGCCTACCCTGCTTAGCTACTGAGATCCGACTAGCCTGAGCTATCCAGGTCAGGACAAGAACCATCTACTGTTCCCCCCACCTCTACCCCAAGTGGTTACCTGGCCAGGGACACCCTCATGCGCCAGCCCCCTGAGAACTTCTTGGTTTGCCGGTTCTGCATTTCTGGGTTAAAGCCCAAACCAGCCAGGATTCTCCGAGCTTTGGCCTCAGCTGCAGCCGCTCCCGTAGCCCGTAATTCTTCATAGACCTGGGGGTGGGAGAAGAGGCAGGCTGTGAGGGGAAACCAACAAAGGGACAGATTGTGGAGCAGACAGATGTTACCAGCCGAGTACGGCGGGGAGAGGGGATTTCCGACACCATTCATTTATTTACTTACAAAATGTCTATCCTGCCTTTCTGCCCTTACAAGGGGCGCCAAGGCGGCTAACAATTTAAAACATACATGATAAAATCACATTTTTTTGTACTTTTCATACATGTGTGTGTGAGAGAGTGTGTGTATGAGTGCACCTGGAAGTCACAGCGACCCCTGGTGACTGACCCCTACTGGGGGCCTGGAGGATATTCAGTGAGGTGGCTGAGTAAAGTCCTCCCGACTGCTGGTATTCCAAGGAGGTCTCCCATCCAAGTACTTGCCAGAGTCAACCCTGCTTAGCTTCCGAGATCTCACGAGATCACCTTGCCTGGACTAACCAGGTCAGGGCTAATTCCAGTCTTTTCTTGGTGGTTTCCCATCCAAGTAGCTTAGCTTGCCAGCTCTGATGAGATCGGGCTGGCCTGGGCTATTAAGGTTGCTACAGAGGGCTTGTCCTTTGAGCTTAATGTCTGTCATTCCGCCCTTCAGGTTGCCTCTCTCAGCCTAACCTACTTTGCAGAGTTGTCGTGGGGATAACATGGAAGAGAGGGAAAGAATGAAAGCCAGTCCCCCGTTGGGGAGAAAAGCGGGGTGTAAATGAAATAAATAATCATTCCACAACCTCAATCAACTGTATGTGTAGATCCGGACTCATGCACCCTATCCCCTCGCATAAGCTTAATACGATCATAGACAAGTCGTGTGGAGCTCTAAAAATAAAACTGTTAGACAGGAACTCTCTGTCTGGGGCAAGTGATGCTCTGTCTTCTTGGTGCTTGGGGGGGGGGCAACAGTGGGAGGGCTCCTAGTGTCCTGGCCCCACTGCTGGACCTCCTAATGGCACCTGGTATTTCTGGCCACTGTGTGACACAGAGTGTTAGACTGGATGGGCCATTGGCCTGATCCAACATTGGCTTCTCTTATGTTCTTGCGTTTTATCTTGAGACTGTATTAAATGATAAAATCCAGGGGTCATTTCGTAGAAAAAGAGCTAGGGGAACTCATTAGCATAACTCATTAGCATATGCCACACCCCCTGACATCAGGGGCCCAGACCCGCAAGGCCGGCAGGAGTGCGAGGAAGCCCCGCCAAGGCCCTCCCTGGCCCCAGGCAGGCAGGGGTGGGGAGAGGCGGGGAGGAAGCAACTTACCCTCCCTCTTCTCCTGCCTCCTCCTGGCTAAATGAGGGCTGGAAGCAGGGCGGCCGGAAGCAGGGGGCGGGGCTTCATTGTGTGCCCTGCCCCCCGTACCTCACCCGGGGGAACTGCGATCCCCCGCGATCCCCCCCGAATCGACCTCTGATAAAATCAACTCAGTTTCAAAGGAAGGTGCCCGCTTTCTGGTGCCGTGGCAAATGGTGCTCAGGAGAGCCTACTGGTGGCAAGCCAAAGAGCTACGTGGCCTCCAAACCACTGATTATACTTGGGTCAGAACCTTCATGCTGTTGGCCTCCACAGTATTGATTCTATTTTCAACGTAGATTTTCCAATTTTATCTCACACCGGTTGTTTTAATTTTAGATTTCTTATTTGGTAAAGCCATCTTACAAACTAGTGAAGGTGAAAGGCAGAGCACAGCATCTCTTCAATAAAATTCCAGTCTAACCAACCTAAAGTAGAAGGCTGCGATCTTGTTCTATGTCCACAGCTCTCTGTTCCTAGCCAGTGGCTTGCAGCCTCTGCCTCTATTGTGAGCTGAGCCGAAGATGTTGAATTGTATTGTCTCGAGTGTGGATATATAGAGGTTAAAGTGTATTTTTTTTCCATTTTGCAAGCGGCTTAGGTTCACAGGCGCGAGAAGAAAAGAGGGATAAAAATATTTATTGTAAAAGTAAATAGACAAGGGAACCGGACCGATGGTCAGAAACACGGAAGGAGGTTCAATCTAAGCCCAAACTTCAGTCAGCACCAAGAAAAGCCAAAGTTACAGTAACGTCTGAAACGTGTAATGAGCTTTCGTGGCAGAGGAACTTAACTTTGCATCAAAGCTAGCTACACGTGGGGAGGAGCTACTGTTTGCTCTGGAAACAGAAAGGGCTTTGCTGATACAAAATCCTCCTTGGGTTTGTCAGACGTGAGCTCATCCCAACACTGTGAACTCCCCATGCAGAAATTCACCTAATCGTATGCTATACTCCATGCAATGATGCCAACTGTTCACACGACTACCTTCTCCAGCCGCTCCCCGGCAGTATCGTCGCCTTTCTCCAGCAGCGCCTGAAGCTTCTTCTCTTCCTCCAGCAGCCGTAACCGCTTGGTGTCGGCCTTCAGGACGGCTTGCACCGCAGGGGTCTCATCCGCAACCACCTCTGCAAAGGTGAAGGAAACCACGGTGAAGGACCGCACAAGACCTCTGCCTTGTAGGCCTAACTCCAGGGTGGTCTGGAACTCTACACGGAAGAACTTCTGGAACTTCCCTACAAACCACGGCTTTACGCTGCTTGCTTGGTCAGGTTGGGTCTTCCGCCTGCTCAGCACTCCAGATTTTCTTAAAATTTAAAACATTTCTATATCCTGCCTCGTCTCCTCCAACTCAAGGCAACACAGAAAAAAAATCAAAGAATCCCCAAAGTCACTTTCCCAACACACTGCACTGATATTGTATTCAGGGTAAATAAATGTAAAAACATTACTCTAATCCCTCCCCCCCCCAGTTCTGAAGCTGTTATTAAGAGAGGCTGTTTTCTACAGTGAAGAGGGCCTGTGACTCAGTGGTGGAGCATCTGCTTGGCATGCAGAAGTTCCCAGGTTCAATCCCCAGAATCTCCAGTTAGAAGGACCCGGCAGGAGGTGATGCGAAAGACCTCCGCCTGAGACCCTGAAGAGCTGCTGCCAGTCTGAGTAGACAATACTGACTTTGATGGACTCATGGTCTAATTCAGTGTAAGGCAGATGTATGTGTTCATGGCTGTGCACAGTGCTATTGCTGCTATTTGTATGTCTAACTCCTCCCTCCAAGTTCCTGCCCAGATGGAATTCTGGAGGCCAATGTTCCCGCTAATTTCCCCCCCCACTGAGCGGAGCAGTTCACATCCTGAGCACAATATAACTGCTGTAGTCTTAAAACAGACAATGGGCAGTGCAAGTCCCCGCGCACCTCTGGATTGCTGCTGAACAGGGCTTCCTGTGTTAATGAGCAGCCGCTCGCGCGCCTAGCTTAGAGGGAACGCTGCTGGAGGCTGCACCTGCAAATTCCTGTGCATCTTTCCTGTGGAGACCAACAAAGGAAGACACCCCCCCCACAACCCCTGTACCTTGTTCACAGAGCAGTACATCAATGTTGGGAGGGATGCTCAGAGCCCTGTTGGCAATATGTTTCAGCAAGGTGGTTTTGCCTTTCCTGAAGAAGACAGGGGGGGAGAAAGATAACTATTGTGCCTGTGTAAAAGGAAAGGGTCACCAGAGTAACCACACTGCCGCCCCTCTCCCGAATTACAACAAATATGTTAATACAATAAATGACAGTCAGCCCTGTCTCATTCCCCCCCCCAAAAAAGATCCCCTGCAATGTAGCGTCTTCTCACATGGTTCCCTCACGAGATAACGTAAGCAAACAAGATGGCTGAGGTATTCATATACTTACCCATTAGGCCCCACAAGGCCATATCGGCGCCCAGCCACAATGTACAGATCGGCATTAACGAATAACTCTTTGCCATGAGCCGAGATACTAAATTTCTCCAGCTGTAATGGAAAGGTAGGGGATGATGTTAGGGGATGGATGGTATGACCCATCTCTACTCATTCTCTGGGCAGGAGAGAGGGCTAAAAGAAAATCAATTTATTTAAATCCAATTTTTTTTTTTAAAAAAAATCAGCTTTATATTAAGTGTCTCTTAAAAACCAAGAGTTTAAATTTAAAAATTAATATGAACATGTTGAATTGTACACTTCTCTCTCAAAACTGAACTCCACCTCTAGAATTTAATTGCTTGTATGCACCAAGACAAAAAAACAGGACAACCAAGCTCAAGTGCTTAGTTTCTGTGGCTCTTTCTTACACACTCAGAGAAATGCTGATCATCACTTTGGGGTCAGGAAGCAGTTTTTCTCCAGGCCAGTTTGGCTGGAGACCCAACTCTATGATTCTATGAGCCTAAGTATTATAAATACAGTTATTGTGTATTACTGTGGCAAATGATGAATGTTTATGGAACAGCAGACATATTTACTTTCTAGCGAATGCAGGAACTTTTGCTTTCGCCCAGTGATCACTGTCAGCCTTTGTTCCAGGCAGTTCCGGGCTTTTAGCCCAGTGAAGAGTTTGGGGTGCTGGTCACGGCCTGGGGCCCCAGTCATCTGGCCTGGTGTCCTTGCAGGGGTTCAGACAGCCAAAAACAGAAACCCATCAGTTTCATAGCTGCTCTCCTTTCTTTGCAGGCAGGTATAATTCTGTAGTGCAAAATGTGCGTGGGCTGCTTACTGATAACTGTGTTATGCTCCATATGTTTTAACTGGAACTAAGCAGCCAATTAGCTCGCAGTCTTGTTCGGGGAGTGTGTGCGTGTGTGTGTGTTGTCAAGACACTTTTGGCAACCCTCTGAATTAATGACCTCTAAAGTATTCTCTCATTAACAGCCTTGCTGAGCTCTTGCAAGCCGAGGGCTGCGATTTCCTTGACTGAGCCAATCCATCTCATGTTGGTTCTTCCTCTTTTCCTGCCGCCTTCAACTTTTCCCAGCATTGATTTATTTATTCATTAGACTTATATCCCGCCCTTCCACTGTGGGCTCAGGGCGGCTAACAAGAGGCAATCCCATACAAACAGTAACATCAATAAAACAATCAAATTTCAAGTTACATAAAAAATCAGTGATCACATAGTACATCCAAGGCAGGGGCTCTGATACAATGTTTCAGGTGGTGATACTACTGTCTCATTCTTAATCAGTCTTCCCACGTCGGTTCTCTGTTCCCAGGCCAGTTCACGTTGCCAATGGCAACGCAGTGGTGGTATAGCGACAGTGGCGGCTCCTACTCAAAAGCCTGGCGGAAGAGCTCCGTCCTGCGGAATTGCATCAGGTCCCACAAGGCCCTGGTCTCCTCCGGGAGCTCATTCCACTAGATAGGAGCCACCACCGAAAAAGCCCTGGCCCTTGTAACAGCATATTTAACCTCTCTGGGTGCTGGTACAGACAAAAGTTGTTTTGCCCTTGGGGGAACATATGGGGAAAGGCGGTCCCTTAGGTAAGCTGGACCCTGGTCATGTAGGGCTTTATAGGTAAGAACCAGCACTTTGAAGCGGACTCAGTACGCTATTGGCAGCCAGTGCAGTGCCTTCAGCACAGGCTGGATGTGGTCCCGCCTAGAGAGACCCATCAACAGCCTGGCTGCTGCATTCTGCACCAGCTGCAGCTTCCGGATCTGTGACAAAGGCAGCCCCATGTAGAGAGTGTTACAGTAGTCTAGCCTCGAGGTGACTGTCGCGTGGATCACCGTGGCCAAGTCATCGCGGTCAAGGTAGGGAGCCAACTGCCGTGCCAACCGCAGATGGTAAAAGGCTGACTTGACAGTGGCTGCTACCTGGGCCTCCACTGTTAGAGAGGAGTCCAGGAGCACCCCCAAACTCCTAACCCTCAGCGCTGGTACCAAAGGCACCCTGTCGAAGATCGGGAGGGAGCCCCAACCCCAGACCAACCCGGCCCAGGACCTCTGTCTTCGCCGGGTTTAGCTTCAGTCGACTCAACCTGAGCCAACCAGCCACAGCTTGCAACGCAAGCATTATTGTCTTTTCCAGTGACTCTTGTCTCCCCGTAATGTGACCAAAGTATGACAGCCTCAGTTTAGTCCTTTTAGCCTCCAGGGAGAGTTCGGGCTTGATTCGGGGAATGTACAATATACAAAATAGGAGACTTGACAAACCCAGTCTTTTCCCCATGGGATCGTGTAAAAACATCCACTCTGCTTAGCAGCCGCTATGCCCCGTTCCCAGCAATCCTCTGTTGTTGTTTTTTACTGGTACACAGGGTTGACAACAGGCCTGGGGGGGAAAGCCCCACCCGTTTAACAGAGACTTAATGGGTGAAAGTGGGCAGGTAAAACGTTTCACTGCACGGAGGCAAACGACATCCCCAACAGGAACTCATTAGCATAATAGGCCACACCCAACAGCAGAAACTCATTAGGATTGGCTACATTAGGGGTGTGTGGCCTAACATGCAAAGGAGTTCCTGCTACAAAAAAAGGCCCTGGATTTTGACAACAAACAAGGTAAACAGAATAAGAAGCAAAAGGTGGGTGTGGCTGTCAGGAGTGTGGCCTAATATGTTAATAAGTTTCTGCTGTCGGGTGTGGCCTGTTATGCTAATGAGTTCCTACTGGGCTTTTTCTATAAAAAAAGCCGTGCTGGCAACCCTACTAGTCCCTCATCCAGCGTTCCCTCTAAGCTGAGTTAGGGCGAGCTAGCTCACAGTTTTTTAGCCTCCAGCTCACAGATTTTTGTCTTAGCTCAGGGAGGATGGCTCCAGAGCAAACCAATTTAGGCAGAAGCCAAATCGCTCGCTCACAACTTTAATGCCAGCAGCTCACAAAGTAGAATTTTTGCTCACAAAACTCCACAGCTTAGAGGGAGCATTGCCCTCATCTCTCTGCCAAAAGGCTCAATCTTTGCCTTTCCTTGATCAGATGAGGGCACACACCACTTTCTCCTTATGCACAGCAAGGACACAGAAAGGTCACTCGCCCTCCTGTAATAAAGCCAGAAGTTACATATCAAAATCCGCTAGTGGCCAAAAGATACAACACGCAAAGGCTCAGGACTGTTAGGGAAGGAGGACGAAGTGGCGTGCAAGAAATCACCGACTTTACCCCCCACCCCCCACAACATCATCACTACTTCTTCTTGTGCACCTCTAGGGTGGGCCGTGATGCCCTGCACACATCAGAAGGGTGTAGTCAGCACTGAGCTATGTCCTATGCCTAGGAATCCTCTTGCATTACAAACGCAATGTAGTAAAGAGCAACAGGAAGGAAGGAAGGAAGGAAGGAAGGAAGGAAGGAAGGAAGGAAGGAAGGAAGGAAGGAAGGAAGGAAAAGTCAGGGTGGTGATGGTGGTACCTTGATGTCAGAGGCATTTTCCAGCATGGCCTGCCGGGAGGACACTTCTGCTTGCGACACCGAGAAGTCATTCTCTGCTGCACTGGCTGCTTTCAAGGATGCCACCTGCCGCTCAAACTCCATCTGATGGAGAAAGGAGAGTCCCAGTCGTGAAACACCAGGCAATGTGACCCCGTTGCCTCTTCTTCATCACCCATTACCAACCACCTCTGTACAGCCTGAAAGCTGGTTCTTCCCAGGCATCATTCCACTAGGGCGACCCTTTGCCGAAATCTTATTCTGTGATTCCACAAGGGCGACCCTTTTACTGAAGAGTGTTCTTGCCAGGCTGGCACAGCTTCTCTCTCAACACTTCCTCTCAACTTGGGAGGCTCTTTGGTCACTTTTTCGCTCACTTTTTTTGCTCCTCAGACCTTCCACACAATTTTTAAAAGCCCGAAGAGTGCCATTGCCTATGATTCACTCAATTGTCCTCAACATTTTACTGAGCCAGGAAGTGTCTTTTAATAAATATGTTCAGGACTGAGGGTGGTCTCTCTCTCTCACACACCCCCCCCCACCAACCCCCCGACAGGCTCCATGCTCCTTAATATACCTTCAGTTTTGTTCATGTATATTTAAATATAACACAAACAAGTGAACAAAGTGGCATGACTCAAAACTCAAAACATAAATATTGTTACTGTAAATTAAAAACGGCAATATTTTCGTCTACACATAGGTAAGCATCGCAGCCTATAAACTATAAATATTTAAACGTCTACGTTAGTAGATTATACTGAAGTAGTTCTATCAGCTTTCCCCATGAAAACTGCCCTCCGACCCACCCAAAAAAAAAGAGAGAGTGTGTTTCAGCTGCCTAACAGCAATTCTAGGATATGACCAACAAACAGGGAATAATTTCTCAAGTGAGAAGTCAGCTTCTGCTCTGAGGCCTATTCTTGAACAAGTGAATATGTGCATGTGCTCCATCCGACACAGCCTTCCCCTCCAGTATAAAGCTAACCTGCTTCTTGAGTTTCTTCTTTTCCTTTTTGCTGAGGTGCGCATAGGGATCGTCTTCCTTCTTCTCCCCGTCCTCCTCCTCCTCCTCCGACTGCTACAGTATTTACAACCAAATATGTGTTAGAAACTGGTGTCAGGCAGGAAACTCAAAAGCACTTGCTACTTGGAAATTATCCCTAGGGGCAGATATCATCAGAGCAAGCCTCCTGCCCATTCTCCTACTTTTATTTATTTTATTTATTTATTTTATTTAAGCATTTTTACCCCGCCCTCCCCGCAAGCGGGCTCAGGGCGGCTTCCAAAGGGCTACAGCCCATACATAAAATTCATAAAACAATAAAAACATAGCATCACTTATGCATGACAATAAATAAATAAGTGCTTCATAACAAGATGGTCTTTAGTAAAGATGGTGTCTCTGATCTTCAGTCAGTCCCGTTGGGGTGCCACTCTCCAGTAGATGTTAATGTCACGCGGGGTAAGCTGTACATCCCAGGGTGATCCAATCCTGTTGGAATATCCACCGTTGTTGTTGGTGGTGGTAGCGGCGGCCCCTACATGAAAGCCTGGTGGAAGAGCTCCGTCTTGCAGGCCTTGCGGAACTGCGCAAGGTCCCGCAGGGCCCTGATCTCATCCGGGAGCTCATTCCACCAGGTAGGGGCCGCCACTGAAAAGGATCTAGCCCTGGTCAATGCAAGTTTAACCTCCCGGGGGCCCGGAACCACCAACCGGCTCTGGGTCCCCGACCGAAGTGCTCTTGGGGGTATATGCGGGGAAAGGCGGTCCCTCAGGTAGGTCGGACCCTGGCCATATAGGGCTTTATAGGTGAGTACCAGCACTTTGAAGCGGATCCGGTACGCTATTGGCAGCCAGTGCAGCGCCTTCAGCCCAGGTCGGATGTGCTCCCATTTAGGGAGGCCCAACAACAACCTGGCTGCCGCATTCTGCACCAGCTGCCGCTTCCGGATCAACGACAAAGGCAGCCCCATGTAGAGAGCGTTACAGTAGTCCAGCCTTGAGGTGACCGTCGCATGGATCACTGTAGCTAGGTCGTCGCGGCTGAGGAAGGGGGCCAACTGCCGGGCCTGCCTCAGATGGTAGAAGATGGTCCACAGGGTTCAACTCTGTGGAATATGTACAGAATGCCTATTAGGAGGACTGAAAATTTATTTATTTATTATGATTTTTTATTTATATCCCGCCCATCCTGTATAGACAGGCTCATGGCGGCGTACAACAAGTTAAAATACGATAAAACATGGATGCATGAATGCAATATTATAAAATCCAACATAACAAACAATGTACATACAAAGTACAGTTAAGTGCAGATGGCGATTGCTGAGCCAGTATCCTTAGTAGTTTAATGCCATTAACATGAGGGCCAAAGAAATTCAGTTTTTAATAGTTCATTAGTGGAGGCTCCTAATCTAAGGCCTGGTGGAAGAGCTTTGTTTTACAGGCCCTGATGTCTTCCGGGAGCTCATTCCACCAGTGTGGAGCCGCCACTGAGAAGGCCCTGGCCCTGGTAGAGGCCAATCTGGCGTCTTTCTGACCAGGGAGGGTCAGACGGTTCTGCGACCCTGACCTCAGTGCTCTCTGGGGGGCATATGGGGAAAGGCAGTCCCTCGGGTAGGCAGGCCCCCAACCATATAGGTCTTTAAAGGTCAAAAACAGCACCTTGAAGCAAATCCGGTATGCTATTGGCAGCCAGTCCAATGCCTTCAGCACAGGCCGGATGTGCTCTCGTATAGAGAGACCCATCAACAGCCTGGCTGCTGCATTTTGCACCAGCTGCAGCTTCTGGATTTGGGACAAGGGCAGCCCCATGTAGAGAGCATTGTGGTAGTCCAATCTCGAGGTGACCATAGCATGGATTACTGTTGCCAGATCATTGCGTTCGAGGAAGGGAACCAACTGCCTGATCAACCGAAGAGGGTAAAGGCTGCCTTGGCAGTGGCTGCTACCTGGGCCTCCATTATTAAGGTGGCATCCAGGAGCACTCCCAAACTCCCGACCCTCGGTGCTGGCACCAACGGTGCCCCATCAAAGATCAGTACTGGGATCCCTACCCCCGACCCGCTCCGACTCAGGCACAGGACCTCCGTCTTTGTCGGATTCAGTTTCCATCGGCTCAGTCTAAGCCATCTATTGCCTCCACGTGTACTGCTCCAGCTCACCAAGGAACAATATAGTTGCGAGGATAACTATCCTGAGTAGGTCACAGGCTGAGAAGGGACCAGATTACCTCCCCATCGCTCAGCTAGTCCACACTACGTCCTACAGGAGGTAGACGGGGATTTCATGGCACAGAGGTCATTTGGGTCAGGGTACACCAAAAGTAAGAACGCGTTTTAAGCAGTAGGATGCAGAAACAAGCGTTAGGGTCCCCGCTTGTACAGTATTTTGTGTGAACCAACACTGTGTGTACATACATTCACTTGCAAGCATGCCTCATTACGGTAGATGGAAGACATAGGCAGAGTAAGAGCACACGGTAGAGGATGGCGGGCTCTTTTTGTAGCAGGAACTCCTTTGCATATTAGGCCACACACCCCTAATGTAGCCAATCCTCCAAGAGCTTACAGAGCTCTTCTTACAGGAGCTACTGTAAGCTCTTGGAGGATTGGGTACATTAGGGGTGTGTCACTTAATATGCAAATGCGTACCTGCTACAAAAAGAGCCCTGGATGGTATGCCCACTGAGGTTCATTCCCAAGCCCCACTGCACATAGTCAGAGGCTGTATGAACAGGGCTAAGTTAAACAACTGCTGCTGGGTTCGAACTAAGCCAGGGCTCGAGACACAGGGCAAGGGTTCCTTACTGCCTTGCTGCTCTGTTTAGACTCCTCCTCGTCTTCGTCACCGTAGCTGTCACCCTCTTCCCCATCCATTTCCTCTGCGTCCAGAGCAGCGAACTTGTTCTGTGGAACCAAACAAACCAGGAAAAAAAAACATTAAAAAGCGATTACCTCAGACAGCCTGTTGCCCAGCCTCACCAAGACATAGGTGAGTGGCAGGATTCCTGCCTTCTGGAGAATCCCTGAGTCTGAGCAACTTTCAGTCTCGGGTAGCAAACGCAAGAAGCAGGACTGAGGGATTTTTGTAGAAGAATTCTGTGATTTAGAATATATCATTAAAAACTAGGGCCACAAGTGGATTTTGGAAAGAATTAATGATTCCTCATCAGGGGCCATTGCTTTCCAAACATGTATACCTTGAGTCGAGGCAATAAGGCTGGATAGAAATGTTTTAAAAATGTAAATGTCCATCTTCGTCAGATGGTTCTCAATTTGTGGTTGACCTCCCCCACTAAAAACCCAAATAAATCAAACGCACACAAGAAGGCTGGCTGGAGAAAGTGACTGGGAAGAACACGTGCAGTCACAGTAGCAAAGCTAAGCAGGTTTGGAGCTCGTCAGCAAGGGTGACAGGAGACCGTTGGGAATGCCACAGAAGAAGGAGAAAGAAAATTAGATTTTGTCTTACAAAAATTAATGGGAATCCTATTGAAACAAAGGGGGCTGGGGACAGCTCGTAAAGATTTGTTTCCACCAGAAAGGTATTTTTTTTAAAAAAATGGAAACTGTAAGCACCACCCTGTCTCAATTATTTCCTCACAACAGGCAAAGCTATTCTTTTCCTCATCCGGTTCCCCAATCTGAGCTGTGTCTGCAATACACCCAAAAAGGATGCTGCACAACAGCACTGACCAATTATGTCAATGGCTATACAAACTATTTAGGAGCTGCGGTGGCTCAAGTGGTTAAGACGCTGAACTGCAGGCTGTGGAAGGCCGGTAGTTCAGCAGTTCGAGACCCGAGTGTGCCGCATGACGGAGTGGGCTCCCATCTCTAGTTCCAGCTCCTGCCAACCTAGCAGTTTGAAAACAAGAAATTGCAAGTAGATAAATAGGGACCACTTCAGAGGGGAAGGTAACAGCGTTCCGTGCGCCTTGGTGTTTAGTCATGCCGGCCACGTGACCACGGAAACGTCTTCAGACAGCGCTGGCTCTTTGCCTTGGAAACTGAGATGAGCACCGCAACCCTAGAGTCGGACCTGACTGGCTTTCGAGCAAGGGAACCTTCACCTTTACCTTTATACAAACTATTTAATTCGGAGTTCCTAACACTTTGGGTAAACTTTTCAGGATACGTTAAAGGTGGTAGGTAGCTACGAACACAGGAGCTCATTAAAAAAAAGGAAAGAAGACGGCCTTGCAGTTCATTGTCCCAATTTTACAAGAACAGCAATACCATAAAAATCTTTGGAAGAAATGCTTTCCTCTCCTTTTTGTTCTTACAGAAACACCCTTTCCTGTCCCTCCCTAGTGCTACTTAACATTTCCCTATCTGAAGAGTTGGCCCCATGGGATGACAGAAAAGGCAGCACCAGCTTCTTCCCCCTCAGGTGTGCCTGATGCTAGCAGCAGTGAGACACTCTGCAGCAGATGGCACACCTTACCTATGCTCCACACAGCCTCTGCCTCCAGCACTGCCCCCCCCCCTGCAGGCCAGATTTTGGCCTCATCTTCAGGTTCCCATACCTTGGAAGGCAGATCCTTCTTCCCTTTGGCCTTTTCCCTAGCTTCGTCAGGTTGAACAGCCTCTTTTGTTACTGTCTGAAAGAACAGAAAGCTGTGAATAGGGCAGAGAAATGCAGAAAGGTCGCCATTACAGTGCCATCTCCCTCCTCCTTGCTAGCCTTGGGAACAGAGGAAGAACAGGTGGTGGCTCAAGAAGAGCTGCTCAGCTTGGCAATCTGATGCCCAGACAAAACATAAATGTGGCTCCCAGGGAAACAAATGGGAGACCCAATTATACTGCACACGTCCTAGATGAAGGAGCCATTTTGCCCATCTGACACAAAACCCAGTGAGCTTTTTTGCCTGTCTATCTACTCATCATCTGATCACAACACTCTTACAGGCCTGCATTTCCTAGAGGCCCCTTTGTATCTACCTTCGATTTGCCCTTGGGCATCTTCGCTTCTTCACCGTCTTCCTCTTCTTCCTCCACCTCTTCCTCATTGTCACTTTCAGCCAAGATGGCAAAGGCAGAGCCTCCTCTCTTAGATAGCAGAGGGACAAGAAAAAAAAAGAGATGTACAAAAAGACACAGTCAGAACCAAACAGCAACACACCAATAAATTGACCATGGAGGGAAAAGAAAGGGGTGTCTCCTCTCCAAGGCCTTGAACACAAATGACATCTTAAAAATCCAAGGTTTTTTAAAAAATCTGTATCTCAAGTTTTCAGCCAAAAGTTCCCCATGTTTTCTTTCCTTCTGCCACTAGGAAGTGGCCCTCTCCTCACAACTGTCAACAGAGGGTGGAAAGCTAGAGCTGGATCCTTTGAACTGCAAATGGAAGGATTTCATGGAGCAGGTATCTCCCCTTCACCTTGGGCATGCAGCCCTGAAACGCACAAGAAGATGGGGCAGGGGCAGTGAACACAACAAGATCGAAGGACTGAAAGAACTCCACAACAGTACACCCTCCACTCACACTTCAGGGAAAGTCTGACACAAACAAAGGGGACAATTTCCACACATTTCCCCCTCAAGCAGGAAGTTCTCTCCAAAGGTCTAGGGGGTGGGGACTCTTGTGCGTCCACGTCTTTTGTCTATGTAGCCACTTCTCCATGATCACGGGTGTGATCACGGGTGGACCTTTGTGTGGCTCTCGACTCATCCACTCCTGACTCCTATTAACAAGCCTGCTCAGCCTACCTGCCAATTCCCCTTGTTTCCTCTACAGCTTAAATCCCTCCTGAAATGTTTCAGCTCCATTGAAAAACCTCACCCCCACAATGATGAGTGAACATAAGGAAATTACATAGCAAGAGAGGTGTATGCATGCATTCGGCATTCGTTTATTTATTGCATTTCTTTATTTATTTTATATCTCACTTTTTCCCCACAATGGGGACTCAAAAGCACTTTTATTCAGAGTTCAAAAAAAACTGGCGTGTGAGAGCTGAGGAGTAAGAGCTAACAAGGTTCAGGGGTGCAGTCTGCTGTGGAAAGATTGTGTTCAGGAACACAGAATCACCCACGTTACCACCACATCTTAAGTATCTCTCAGAACAATGTCAGTCTGTCATAAAAGTCCCTCATCAAAGGCTCCTAAGTAAGCTCAACAGTCACGGGATAAAAGGACAAGTCCTTTTGTGGATCAAAAACTGGCTAATTAATAGGAAACAGAGAGTGAGTATAAATGGGACATTTTCTCAGTGGAGGGTGGTAAGCAGTGGGGTACCGCAGGCACCAGTACTGGGTCTGGTGCTTTTTAACTTGTTTATTAAAGATTTGGAGTTGGGAGTAAGCAGTGAAGTGGCTAAATTTGCAGATGACACGAAGTTGTTCAGGGTGGTGAGAACCAGGGAGAATTGTGAGGCACTCCAAAGGGATCTGTCGAGGATTGGGGAGTGGGCGTCAACATGGCAAATGGGGTTCAATGTGGCCAAGTGCAAAGTAGTGCACATTGGAGCCAAAAATCCTAACTATAAATACACGTTGATGGGGTCCGAACTGGCAGAGATTGACCACGAGATCTTAGAGTCATAGTAGATAACTCACTGAAAATGTTGAGACAATGTACAACTGCAATAAAAAAAGGCCAGCGTTATGCTCGGGATTATTAGGAAGGGAACTGAGAACAAATCAGCCAATATCATAATGCCCCTGTATAAATTGATGGTGTGACCTCATATGGAGTACTGTGTACAGTTCTGGTCACCACACCTCAAAAAGGATATTATAGCCTTGGAAAAAGTGCAGAAAAGGGCAACTAGAATGATAAAAGGGTTGGAACACTTCCCCTATGAAGAAAGGTTAAAGGGCTTGGGGCTCTTTAGCTTGGAGAAACGACGGTTGAGGGGTGACATGATCGAGCGATAGAGTAGGTAGATCGATTGATAGAGCATGGGATAGAGCAGGTAGAGAAAGAAGTAATTTTTTTTCTTTTCTCACAATACAAGAACTCATGGGCACTCAATGAAATTGCTGAGCAGTCGGGTTAGAACAGATAAAGTAAGTACTTCTTCACCCAAAGAGTGATTAACACATGGAATTCACTGCCACAGGAGGCGGCGGTGGCGGCGGCTATAAGCATGGACAGTTTCAAGAGGGAATTAGATAAACATATGGAACAGAGGTCCATCAGTGGCTATTAGCCACAAGGTATAGATAGGAACTCTCAGCCGGGGGCAAGTGATGCACTGTATTCTTGTGCTTGGGTGGGGGGTAATAGTGGGAGGGCTTCTAATGTCCTGGCCCCACTGCTGGACCTCCTGATGGCACCTGGTATTTTTGGCCACTGTGTGACAGAGTGTTGGACTAGATGGGCCATTGGCCTGATCCAACATTGGCTTCTCTTATGTTCTTATGTATGTTCTTAAAGTAACAGCGATGAATAGGAGGAAAGCGAGTGAAGAGTTAGAAGTCAATCTGAATAACAAAACCCAGAAACCACACCTGCTGTTTTCCTTTGTTCTTCTCATTTTTTTTGCTCTTCCTCTTTATGTCCTCCTCATCCTCCTCTTCTTGCTGCTAGAAAACACACACAAGGAAAGCCGGGAATGCTCACTGTATCTTTTCCTTTTCCCAGTAAACTAGCATTAGGAAACCCTTCTAGAAATATCTCAGAAAGTATCTCTTGTATCGGAGGCTTTCAAGGAAGTGTGGGGGCAGAATCCATGAACACATGATGCAGTCTTCTACTGAGTCAGACCATGGGTCTACCAAGGACAGTACCGTCTACTTGCTTGAAAACCAGCAATGCTTTCAAACTCTGGCACCTTTTTCACTAGAAATTAAGTACTGACTTTGGAGACCGTTGTACTACAAGGACCTCATTCTCCTAAGGTATACCACTTAGAACTCCTGTCACAATAATATTAAGAGTACCCTCAGTAGATGTGGGTGCATGAAGGTGGACCACCATGGATGGGCATCCTCAGCAATTGCTATAGGTTTCTGGAACTGCCTTATACTTGCCTGATCATCTTTTTTTTTTAAAGCATTATTCAGTCCTTTCTATCTGGGCAGGCCTCTGCCGCGTGGAGGTTAAAGCAGGATTTTAAAAATCCACTTTATACACAATCAGGACAAAGTAGGGTTGTCAGGTCTGGGTTGAAAAATACCTGGAGACTTTGGGGGTGGATCCAGGAGAGGGTGGGGTCTCGGGAGGGGAGGGGCCTCAGCATGGTGCAATGCCATAGAGTCCCCCCTTCAAAGCAGCCGTTTTCTCCAGGGGAGCTGGTCTCTGTCAGCTGGGGATCAGTTGTAAAAGCGGGCGATCCCTAGGCCCCACCTGGAGGCTGGCAACCCTAGGACAAAGGTCTGCTTGGCCACAGTGCTGTCTACTTGCAGGGTCTCTCCGGGCGTCTCCACCTCCTGTTACTGGAGCTCCTTCAACTGCGAGTGACATGGATTCAACTGAGACCCTGTCCCATCACTGAGCATGTGCTCTTCCCTCCTGTGGCCATTCTAGCCCAGTATGATCAGCTCTGACCGGCAGTGGGTCTTCTGTGGAACCTGAACCTAGAAATTTATTACATGTCTATTCTGCCTTTCTTCTAGAATGTACGGGAAGCTCCCAGCAGGCCTCCCATCCAGGTGCTCACCAGACCCTGGGCCTGCTTTGATTCAGCAAAAGGGCTGCATCACATGCCTTTCAAACTAGAACCAGGGCCTTTTCAGCCCTGGCTCCTGCCTGGTGGAACTCTCTGCCTGGAGAGCTATCTGCACCCTGCAGGACCTAGTCCAGTTCTGCAGGGCATGTAAAACAGAGATGTTCTGCCATCGTAAATAGGCTGCTGTTTTAAACTGTTTTATTTAGTTTAATTTTTTAAAATTTATTTTAACAAAACAATTAATGCCATACTGTTGCCATCAACAGAGATACATAAACACAGAAGTGCAATTTAATAACATATAAAAGCTAAGTCAGAGTTAGCTTAACATTTCAACAAAGAGATCTTCTATAATACCCAAGGTCATTAGTCTGTAGAGGTAGAGGAGTAAGGATTACGAATATTGTCTTTTCCCACTAGGGAACAATAATAACCATTTATGATAATGTGGGTTTGCAGGAAGTATATCATGTGTGGTGAGATACGAGAATATTGGAAACCAGGTTGATTCAAATTTGGAATTGTTAGACTGAGATGTTTGTGCTCTATGTACTTTATCTGAGATTTTTGCCATCACAAATTGTTCCCACACTTTTTCACGCCAAGTGGTTAACTGTTGATGCTTGTAATTAATTTATTGTATGTTTTAACTGTGATGTACACAGTCCTGAGCCCTTCGGGGGGGCGGGCAGTATAGAAGTCAAACAAACAAAGATTTTTGCCATCACAAATTGTTCCCACACTTTTTCACGCCAAGCGGTTAACTGTTGATGCTTGTAATTAATTTATTGTATGTTTTAACTGTGATGTACACAGTCCTGAGCCCTTCGGGGGGCGGGCAGTATAGAAGTCAAACAAACAAACACCCTAGGACAGTATCTACTTAAAAAGATCTGCTATAAGGGTGTGCATTTGGGTTTACCCAAACCAAAAATATACCCAAAAAACACCTTTTAGGGTACATTTTGGCTTCCCAAATATATTCAGGATTTTTAGGAGAACCAAAAAAAAAAAAATCCCTGAAAAAAATCCCAGAAATATTTAGGAATTATTGGCAAAACCAGGCTGCCGAACAGAGCCTGCAGGGAGAACTCTCCCCACAAGACTGGCTCCTGGGCAAGCTCTGTTGGGCAGTCCGGGTTAAAGGGCCTGCCCAAGAGAGCCCCAGCTGAGCCGTCTCTCAACTGTTTTTAGCGTCTTTACCATTGCTCTTTTCCCCCCTCAGTGTTTTTCGGACCTGAAAAAATTCGGAATTTCTGAAAAATCCTGGTTTTGAATACTTTACTGGTATTGGGATCCGGGTTTTTTCAGGAACCCCGAAAATGTTTTGGGTCCGATAGACCCAAAACAAAAAATACTGAGATTTTTTTTTTTTGCATACCCCTAATCTGCTAGTAGAAAGACCTTTGTGTGAGATACTCTGCCAGCCAGAGTAGACAATACTGTCCTTGACAAACCAACGTTATGATTTGGTATAAGACAGCAAAACATCTGTCCCTAAGCTCTGGCTGCTATCCGAAGCTGGTATCAGTGATGACATTTAACATCTGTAAGGTTTATTTGTTCCATTTTCGACTGACAATGTTAACAGATTCCTTAGGTCAAGTCAAGTCAAGTTTATTAGTACGGTCAAACGACCAGCCAATAGAACGTTTCCAAGAATAACAATAAAATACACAATAAATACATAAGTACATAGTAAATACATGCGTCGAATATATTTACTATGTACTTTTATATATATATTAAAAAAACCCTTTAAACAAATACAGGAACAACACAACATATCATTGAAACGCACCAATACAACTCTAATTTGTCATCAGATCACTATCTAAGGTATAAGCTTCTTCTTTTTAAGGGCCAGAAAGCAAACTTGACTTGACTTGACTTGAGATTCCTTAGGTGGTGTGAACCACTTGAAGCCTTCAGGGAGAAGTGGGTTATGTCCAGGGGGCTAGACCAAATGATGTACCTATAATTCTTTGCTTCACCTTAGGTATGACCAGGAATTGCTTCACGTAATGCCACAAACACTAACCTTCTGGTTGCCCTTCGGCTCCTTTTTGTTTGCCTTTTTCTCTTCTTCATCATCAGAAGCTGCCTAAAGAAATGGAGACAGGGTTGAGTGATATTCTCCCCCCCCCCATTTCTGACCATTAAAAAAAATGCTAGAAAAGCAGCCCAGTTTTCTTTCCCTTCACCTCTTCAGGGGTCAGCTCCACAATGCCTGTGGCACAAAGGCCTATTGTCCAGAGCTAGGAAAGTCTGTAGCCATTTGGGGTCTACAAATGTGCAGCAGCCAACTAGCAACTCAGAAACATTAGTGTTTGGGAAGGGCTGGAACCTAAGGGCTGATATTAGGAATATTCCTTCCAGCCCTGCAGACAGGCTTTCCCCCACTATTCTCACACTCCGTGCCAAGGAAATGCAATTTTAATGACAAATTGCGAAGGTTTCTGTGTTTTATTTATTTATTTATGCTTTCGGCTTGTGTCCCGCTCGAACCCCAAGGGGTCTCTGAGTGGCTTACACAATTATTTGTTCCCTAACTAAGGCCACAATCATGAGGGGGGGTTGGCTTCCTACCAGCACCTGGCAGCGAGGCCTCTTGCTGATGTCTGGCCTGAATGTTTTCTGTTTTAGCTCCCTTTGCATAATTTGCTTGCTTGTCAAAGAGAATTAACGATGACCTAAAGAACACTGAAAATTCCATCCCATGAGAATGGGAGAGAAGCTGCCCTGCATCAGACCATTGGTCCATCTAGTCCAGCATCCCGTTCCTAAGATCAGACAGCCACGTTTCTGAGAAATCCACAAGCCAGGCATGCCTTTCCCCATGATTTTGTCCCCCAGCAAGTGGATGTCAGTTAACACTGCCATAGTCTGCAGATTGTGCGCGTGTGTGTGTGGGTGCTCTACCTCCCTCCTGCTTCTCAAACGATGACTCCAGTCTGGCTTGTTATCTATGTGTTTTTCGACCTTGATTCCCAGCTGCTCCCGACCCGCTGGGAACGAACGGCTCACCTTCTCCTGCTTAATTTCCTCTTGCGCGCGCAGGACAATTACGCTATGCTTATTGGCTTTTGCTTGTTACGGGGGGTGTTTTGAAACTACCATATCTTTAGGTACCCTGCTGCTTTAGGCCATTCCTAACAAAGAACGTACATGGATCATAGTTATGTACTACCAATAAACAGAATACTTCTTATCAGGGGTCATTTCGTAGAAAAAGAGGTGCAGGAGCTCATTAGCATAACTCATTAGCGTATGCCACACCCCCTGACATCACCAGAAGTGTGTCAGAAGGCAACACCCACCGCTCAGGCTCCACTGGACTGTTCTGCATTGCTAGCTATTGGGGGGGAGGAATGTGCAGGGGGTGGGGCTTGTTGCATGTGCCCGCCCCCTGGGCTCTTTACTGCCGGAGCTCTGCTCCTGTGTGCTCCTGCAGGAAATGACCCCTGCTTCTTATGAAGCGCTGCGTGGTGTGAACTGACTATAGAACCTGACAGTGGCACATAGACATATGCTGTACCTCCTTCTGGGCCTTCTATTTAATCCACTCCCTTGCTGTTGAGCCCCCCCACACACACCGCTCCCTCCACCTTCAAATATTTTACTAGACAAAAAGCACAAACGTTTTTAACTGAATGAGTTCCGAACATGGCAGAGAGCCTCCACCACAGAGTATGCTTCCATTTGCATGAGTGCTTCTGTCTCTGCAAGGGCTCACTGTAAGCTACTGATCTTGCACCGATAGAAGTGTGCTCCACAATGGAAGCTACCCAGCACACACAGAACACATTCATAGGATCCAAGTCTGTATCTGCAGCCACACGGGCTAGAACCTTCCTGTTTTCAAAATGGAAGCAGAGATTTAGCACTGTGCGTATGTAATACCTCTGCTCTTATACCCAAAGATTTCTAAACTATGACATGTACAAAAAATACTCTTCTTGTAGCACCTGCGCCCACCCCACCCCTCTGCAAGCTCCCCATCCACATTCATTGCTCTAAACCGCTGCTTGCCAGATGCTGCAGCGCACCTCACCTTGTTGATCTTATTCTTGTCCGGTTTGATAGGCTTTGGTGGGTCATCTTCTTCTTCTTCTTCTTCCTCGCTCTGCTCCTGATTCAAGGCAGCAAACAAGTTCCCTCCCTAAAGATAACCGAGAGAGCAAATGGCAGCCAACAGACAATCCATGCCAGTACCATACAGGTCAGCACACATTTATCCTCTACCCTTCCCCTAAAAAGTTCAGGGAAGCACATACAGTTCTCTCCTCCATTTTATCCTCACAGTATCCTCGTGCTGTAGGTTATGATGAGAGAACAAACTGGCTGAAGGCCAGCAGGGATTGGAACCTGGGTCTCTCTGGTCCTAGTCCCACACTCCAGAGCCACCACATCACAGCTGCTTAACAGAGTGTATCCAGAAGCCTGCTGAAAGGACTGCAAGTGGCTCCTGGAGCTCATCATCTAATGGAGCCAGAAGAGTGCGGCTTCTTGGCTGTCTAGCCAGAAAAACCATTCCACCACCACAGACTGGTGAAAACATAATCATGTTGGCTTTTTTTGTAGAAAAAGCCCAGCAGGAACTCATTAGCATAATAAGCCACACCCAACAGCAGAAACTCATTAGCATACTAGGCCACACCCCTGACAGCACAGCTCCTTAGCATATTAGGCCACACCCCATGCCTCCCCTTGGCTTTCCCCGGCACCCTGTGGCTGCAGGGAGCCTGGGCAAGCCGGCCCTTGGACAGGCCAGGGAAGGCATGGGGAGGCCAGGCACGCAGAGGTTTTGTAGCCAGGCACGCAGAGGTTTTGGCTGTAGTGGCCGTGGCCAACTCTGAAGCCAGCCGGAACTCCGTTCCTGTGCGTTCCTGCCCAAAAATAGCCCTGATGTTAATGAATGCATTCCTCCATCTTGTAACTTGCTTAGAAAGCTCTTTGGTAAGAAAGGAGCATGTAACAGCATCACTGCTAGACCACCACAAAAACTCCCCCCCTCAATGCCCATGACTGACAAAACCTTTATAAGCTCAACCGTCTCAAGGTCATCATGACAACTATAAGGACCCAGAGAGTCTAATAAAATTGTTATAAATGCCCTTCTTTTTTTCTCTTATTTTATGTATTATTATGTAATATAATATAAGCATTTTTTTTTAAGCCTGAGGAAAAAGGTGCCTGGCAATAAGAGGTGCCAAGCACCACTCTGCTTGCTCAGGCAGACACTGCCTAAAGAAGAAGAGAAGAGATTGGATTTATACCCCGCCCTTCACTACCCAAAGGTGTCTCAGAGCGGCTTACAAACTCCTTTCTCTTCCCCTCCCCACAACAGATACCCTGTGAGGTAGGTGGGCCTGAGAGAGCTCTTGACAGAAACTGCTCTTTTTCAAGAACAGCTGTGCCAGAACTATGGCTTGTCCAAGGTCATCCAGCCAGGTGCAGGTGGAGGAGTGGGGAATCAAACCCGGTTCTCCCAGATTAGAGTCCGCGCACTTAACCACTACACCAAACTGGTGTCCAGAGATAGGCAGCCCAGAGATAGGCAGCACTTACACTTTGCGAAGTTCTGCAACAGCTTCGGCTGTCTGAGATATTCCCCCCCCCCTTTTTGTGGGTTTTATGTGTATGTGGTTTCATGCCTGGAAGTCATGGTGACTTCTGGCGACCCCTAGTGGGGTCTTGATGTTTCAGAGAGGTGGCTTGATTGCCTGCCTCTGAGTCCCGAGCCCTGGTATTCCTTGGAGGTCGCCCTTTCAAGTGTTTGCCAGGGTCAGCCCTGCTTAGCTTCTGAGATCTGACAAGATTGGGCTTCCCTGGGCTGTCCAGGGCAGGGCAGGGTGTCTGAGATTTTGACTGCCCCTGAGACCTGGCTTAGTGCGTTGCTTCTGCCGAGAATGGCCTGCAGCAATTTCCCTCCCGACACAGGAAACGTCCAAAGCTCAAGAACTCACCTTCTTTTTCTTACCAGCTTTGACAATGGGGGCAGGCACTGGAAGAGAAACAAGTTGTGACTGACTATGCTGGAAAGGAAGATAAGGCTCAAAGATCACGGGCAACATTGCCATATGCCATGCGGACAAGGCCTCTCGGTTTTTACAAGCCATGCAAAAGGGCAGCACTCCACAGAGGCACTTTCCCCTACCAACTCTTCACCGTGTCACAGAGAAGCTGCACCTGTGGAACCAGTTTCTTCACAGCCCTGAAGAACATAAGGACCCTTATTCCTCCTTGACTGACCATTCTGGCTTAGTATATGCCAGCTTTTGAGACTGGGTCCCATTTACAGCCATGCTTGAATAAGAATTATTCGAAACGCGGCATCAGGCATCCGGATTACGCGTCAGCTTTTTATGGCTCAGAAAATGTGATGACTTGCACTCCAATTTGGACTCTGATATTGCTTCTATGCTGGAGTAGATACATGGAAAGACTGTAGACACTGTTTCTATTATGCTTTATTATTGCACTTTGACCAATTGAGTGATATTATATTTGCTGTTATGCTTATTTGATATATATTATATTTCACTGTTATGTTTAATTGATTATTATATACTTGCTTATTTGCTTGTGTGTTCATTTTTTGCAAGTGGTGTTTTCTTTTTTGCTTCTTGCATTGTACACTGGCTCCCCCCCCCCCTTTTTGGCTGAACATAACACATTGCCTGGCCAGGTCAGACCAAGGGTCCGGCTTGTCTAGCCCTGTCCCCAACAGTGGATGGCCAAATATCACAGGAAGCTCACAGGCAGGTCACTATATGTAACCTCAGAGCTGGAAGCGACCACCAGGGTCATCTAGCCCAATCTCCTGACAACACAGGAACTACAGCTATAATATCCCCAACAAGTAGGTATCCAATTGATACCTTAAAAACATCCAATGACAAAGAATCCACCACTTCAGGAAAGAGATTGTTCCAGTGCCAAATACTGAAAGCCATCCCATTTTCTCCCCACATTTCCTCTGTGATTACAGTCTCCACACTACACCTCATCATACCGACTGAATGTGCCTGTCCTTTAAAAATGGATTATTGCTGACCTGACCTCTGCATTCAGCAGAATGAGCCAGCAGAGTGCTGAGGGGTCAGAAGAGACTGCAGGGGAAGGATTACAATTTTCAAAGTTCCCTCACGTTAATAATTGTCAATAAAGAGAAGACTAGTGCAGCATGTAAAGGGCCCCGATGCTATAATCTGTCTCCCTGAGGCGCTAAAGGTATTTCCAGGAATTTTTTTAAATGACCATTTTTATGACTCTTCCCCACCAGCAGTCAGAAGTGGTACAGCCCAGTCTAAGGCCTCAGGATTCAGTCACCTCATTCTGCCGCAGCTGTAAAAGCCCAGGCCTCAGATGCACAATGCAAACCCTGCTCGCAGGATGCTTGGACCTCTGAGGGGAAAGGGGGAGAGAAGAGCTCACAGAGAAAACGCCCCCACCAAAAAAAATCCCAGCCTCCAACCTTCATCTTCCTCATCGCTGGCTTGAGCCGACAGCTTCTTGAGCCTCTCAATCAGCTGGCTCTCTTCCTCATCCTCCTCCACCTCTTTTTTCTTTCGGTCTTTTTTCTTGTCTCGTCTCTTTTTTTGCTGCTAAAGCCACACACAAATTTTGGAAAAAAAGAAAAGAAGGAATAGGGATAAACGGCAGTGCTCAGCAAAACACAGGCTTTCAGAGCTACTGCGGCTAACCAAGGTGCCTTCTACCGACAAGGCCCTTCGATAGGCAATAAGCCCAGTGGATTTTTTTAAGGTACTCGCCTGCTGCTGTTGTTCCTTTTCCTTCTCGGCCACCTGCTCCTCACTGGTGTGCTTCTCCTCCACAGCCAACTCTTCAAAGAACTTGGGAGGCAGGGAAAAATGTGTTGAGTAGTTACAGAATACACTGCGAGGCCACAAGAATGAGATAAACTCCATCTTCTTCCAAAGCAAGACCTGTCTTTCCTTTATAGCATAAGGAGCACACCATTCAAACGTACTCTAGGACAGAAGCCCTGGCTCAGTGGCACAGCACCTACTCCGTATGCAGAAGTTCACAAGTTCAGTCTCTGGCACTCTCACATAAAGGACCTCAGCAGGTACTGGGAGAGGCCTCTATTTGACTTGGGAGAGCCCGAAGAGCTGCTGCCAATCAGAGGAGACAATACTGAGCTAGATGGATCAGCAGCCTGACAGCTTCATTCGTCCACAACCTTGCCTCATCTAAGTTTCTCCACGATCCTTTGCCTTCCTTCTTTCCGAAGCCACACACACACTATTTCTGAGTCGTGTAATGCCAATGTGGTAGAGCAGAATGGCATTTTAAGCCAGCTCAGAATTCTCAGTCAGGACGTTTTACTTGGCAGGGGCTTATGGGGATAAATGAGCTACAAGTCGCAAAGCATTCTGGGTACTTTGAAAAGTACTACAGATGCGATTCATAACTGCTGCAGAGTCCCAAACCACTCCAAGTACTCAGTGACATAACTGCAGCACCTCTGAAGGGGATTGCAAAGTTGAACAGCAGGAGTCAAGACAACCTCCAGATTCATTCACCTTAAACCTCCCTTCAGTCCAAACAACTGTGTTGAAAACACCGAAGGACGGAACTGAACCTTACCGATTTTTTTGTCTTTTTATCCTTCTTCCCCTTCTTCACCACTTTATCTGAAAGAAAGAATCAGAAAACGTCTGAGGATATTGGCTTTCCCAAAGAAAATCTAAGGAATACTAAGCTTCCTCTAGACACTATGCCTGTCACACAACACACACAGATCTTTCCTCCTTCCCATGGAGGTTGAGAGCCAGAACCCAAAACTAAAATTAAAGCACATACTATTCTATGCTTCAACACCTTATTTATTACTGTAATAATTATGAATTATGTTTTTACCATGATGCTCAGCACATCCCATAGGCACTTGCAATAAAATAATTAAAATAACATTTTAAAATGGTACATCAAGATGCTTCTAATGTCAACTCTAACAGCTATCTATAGTCCAAGGGTGTCTTGAAAAACAAACCTATCACAGAAAGGTTCTAGTCCACAAAATTTTTATATTAGCCCAGCTGCTAATGGAAGCCATTTGTGGCACAGCTACAACCTGAAGAAGGGAGGAGGGGAAATGAACTCATCTTGATTTCATTTATAATAAGGTCCCTACATGCCCAGATTTTTATTTTTAGCACAAAACTTACCAATTTTGAGAAACAAATATTTCTTTAAAGACTTGGATAAAATATGTAAACAATTTGTATGGCAAAACAAAACAGCACGAATCCAGTGGAAAATACTTCAAGATAAAAAAGAAAGAGGAGGTATGGGAATACCAAATTGGAATCTATATTACGGAGCAACAGCTATGAGTTGGATTAAAGAATGGCTGACTTTAGAAAATAGAAGACTGCTAAATCTGGAAGGCCATAATTTAGTAATGGGATGGCACACGTACATTTGGTATGAAAAAGATAGAATACATAATAGCTTTCAACAACATACGTTACGCGGAGCTTTAATAAAAGTCTGGAAGGAAATTAAAGAGCGGTATTATGATAAAATACCCAAATGGGTATCACTGATGGAAGCATTTATTAAACCTACATTACTTACAAAAGACAAAATAGGAAAATATGAAACTTTATTAGATAGAAACAACATTTTGAAAACTCAGGAGGAATTATGCATACAAAACATAAAATTGACCTAGTGGGAAAATACTCAACTGATTACCAGATACAACAAAGACAAAAAGATTGGCTTCCAAGATACAAAAACAGATCTAGATAAAATTTGGTTGTCCCCAAGTGATAAGATGATACAGAAAGTATACAAATTTCTCCTTTACGAATATTTACAAGATGAAGTAGTGAAGACTCCAATGATAACCTGGATGCAAGACTTTGGTCATAATACTGATATAGATGATTGGTCAAAAACATGGAAAACCCTAAAATTTACTCGAGCAACCTCGTATAAAGAAAACATATATAAAATGTTTTACAGGTGGCACTGGTCACCAGATAAATTAGCATTGTCTGAATTCCTGTCAAGCTAGTAAACACAGTCCAGAAAAACAAAGAGGACAGCCCTTTGAAATTATCTACCAAGCAAGGAACAGCTTTAGTCACCCAGTTATGAAGCATCCTGCTTCATTCAAGGCCTCAACCCAACTTCAATCACCTGAACTCATCAGAGCCCAGTTCCTTTCATCTTACTCAGCCCAAACTCCAGCCTCTCTTATCACCTTCACCCCAGCTGGTTTCTCTGCATGGGGCGGTTAAAATGGCCTCTTCACCTCCTAGCCCATATAGGAACGCTAAGTCCCTTCTACCAGGATTCCGGAGACTTCTGAACAAGCGACATGGCAGGCAGAAGTTCAAGAGATTAATCTTTTACCAACAGGGATTTTTGCCTCTCACACAGGTTAGTACAGGCCCAGGAAGCTTATGGGAAAATGCCAAGACTACAGGAATGGGTGTTTAAGCTCAACTCAGTCCCCTTTTGTGCACAATGCTGCCCCCCCCCACAATATTTTGCCACAAGAATCTGTAAACAGGGGCACAATTGGTTTGACAGTCTCTTAGGTGAATGCCAGGCTGCCAAGAGTCGATGTCCGGGGCCATAATGTCCAAAAAAAAGAGGTCTCCTTTTAGATGCCACCAGGCATATCAAAAAGGTCCCAAATATGGAACAGTTGTCATTACAGTTGCCTATAGTCAGAGGCCCTGCATAACGCTTAACAGATTCAAGGTAGGAAGGAGGTAGGAAGGAAAGGTTAGAAGACAAGAGACCCTTACAGGCAAGGAAGCTAAAGGTCTCGGTTGCTGAGATGGATTGCCTGAAGGCAAGGTGCCATAGAAAGCAGGACCAATGCAACAGGAAGAGCAAGCCAGCACAGATTTGGGAAATAGGGGATAAAAGAGTGAGACGGGAAACTTGGCAAAGGACAGGAGAGGCTGTGGACTCTTAGCAGAACAGGAGACAGAAAGGCAGAGAAGCTTTAGGGGCTGTGGAACCAAAAGGCTACACAGATGTGCATCAGCTGAATTTCACATATGGATTGGAACCCCACCAGAGAATACCACTGGCTACAGATTTCTAAGATGACACTCTTGTTGGGTCCCACCTACATACATACATACATACATAGATACCCATCAAATCTGGGTCCAGCTCACTCTCAGAACCCCCTCCCCTTTCCCAAGGCCTATTGGTAGGATCAGGAGAGGAGGCGGCAGGCCTCAAACAGAATTCAAGCACTTTTTCAGTTATAGCAGAAATTTTTTAAAAAACACAGGCATTTTATCTGTAGTGATGCTGGGGTACACCTCTTTTGTTTGAAGATGAAAAGCAGGGTTGAGATATTATTACTACTATTTTACAGCACCAGCATACACGTTCGTTCCTTTATAGAATAAACAACACAAGAACTGCAAGTTCCCCCAACCACACAGACCTTTAATTTAGACAGCAGGAGACGACGACAACAACGGGGGGTGGGGGATCAGCATAAGGAAACCATTTCCTACGTACTTTGAACTTTGCTAGGATTTTCCTGCCCCCTTCCCACGAACGCAGATGGCTACACAACCCGAGGGGGTGACACTGAATCTGAAATAACTAAGCCAGATGTAAGGAATAAGAGCAGGGGGCTGAGTAATTCCCCCAACCCCTCCCCCCCCGCCTTCTGTTTCCCATCAGGCCCCAAGATTTCCTCCCACTTCTTTCCAAGTGGCCTTTAAAAATCCCCAGGCGTTCCCTTCCCCCACATTGTGCTGCCCAGCCACTACCCCCTGTATATGGAAAGCCTGAACACCAGGCTCTGACGTCACCGCAATGGCGACGAGAGTAGTCATAACAGTCCCCCTAGTGGTTTAGTGGGGCTAAGCGGGCAGTTTGAATTCAGTTGGTGCAGTGCTGGGGAGAGATTTCAGTTAGAGGAGACGAGTGTTGGCTGTTGACTCTTCCTCTGTAATTCTCTGCTAACAACAGTTTCTGTCCTTCATTTTTGGATTAAAACTGCCTTTTTGCTGTTGTGTTCCTGAACTTATTTTCATGGAAGAAAGAGGTGGGTCGATTCCTCGAAGCTTCCCTTCCCCCCCCCCTTCTCCCCCATCTTTGCAATATTGAGACGCTGGGGAGGTGGAGGCTGGGGGGGGGGAAGCAGTTGCTGGTGAAATGGGGATGAGAAGGAGTCTATATTTTCCTCTAATCTACTCAAAAGAAGTTCCATTGGAAGATTGATGCCAAGTGGTGCTTCTGTAGAAATATCCCCCCCCTTTTTAAATTTGTGTGTATGTGTGTGTGTGTGTGGGGGTGCGTGCATGCGTGTGTCAAACTTCTCTCCCCCCCAAAAAAACTTGCTTCCGAGGAGACGCAAGTGGAGTGGCCCTTTTCTGCCTGGGGGGCTCCTGAGCGTTTGCACCGCAAATCCTTGTGCCCATGCATTTGCGCACAGCGAAACTTGGGCGCGTGTGATGCATTCCCCCACCCCCTCCCCAAACGGCGAACGCATCCCCCCCCTCCTGCAGGCTGCTTGCATGACCCATAGCGCCAAGGGGGTCTCCGTTCTCT
>NW_015167086.1:291621-291743 GCF_001447785.1 Gekko japonicus
CTGGATGCTGAAATGAACTTGCACAGATCTGCTTTGAGATTATACATAATGCAAACTCTCCCACCGACCCGAGGCCATCAGGGCTCATGTAGAAATATTCCCCCCCTTTTTTAAAGTTGTGT
>NW_015167086.1:292396-314576 GCF_001447785.1 Gekko japonicus
CTCACATGCAAAGTGGGGATGACAGCTGTGTGATGAACCACATTCATTGTTCTGTCATCTTTGATGAAAGCAGTGTGCTTTTAAATGTCCATTGAAAGTTCTAGTCTATAAGGCTGGCTTTAATACTGAGCAGAAGAAGGGGATGTGCAGAAACCCCCAGTTCCCTTCTGGATTTGTTGTGGCAAACTGAAGCAAAACCCACTGATCTACCCCCAAAAAACCTGAAATAGAGTGAGAATTGACAATACCATCATACAACAGACATCCACCACTCTCCAATATTATATGCTTGTAAATTATATGAAACATACACTCAAATATGCAAGGGAAACTGAACTCAGTAACATGTAAGCTAGTGTGAAGTGTCTGGAATCCTGCAGTGAAAGAATCAAGAGAATATCTTGTTGAGTGCACGAGAAAATGCAATTTTAAACACTTGTGAAAGTACCTTGCAACTGCAGAGTTCAGGGAATGTTATGACTACATGTGGTGACGTCAGAGCCTGGTGTTCAGGCTTTCCAATATAGGGGGCAGTGGCCCAGCCCGATTCAATTCTCCTTTTTTCTTACCTCCAGCCCCCTCCTTTGGGACGCTCAACGCTCTTCTCTTCCTCGTCCCCGACCCATTCTTCCTGGTGCTGGTGTTGTTTTCCTCCCTTGGGCATGGCTGATCAATCTGCCTCTTCCGTCCCCGCAGCCGCCACTTACTCTTGTGACTCCGCCGCCTCCCTGCACTCTTGGCTTCACACATGCACCCTTCTATCACACCGCGCCTGCGCGCAGAGATGACGCAGAGCTGACTCTTCCGTGGCCCAGACCATAGAGATGCAAAGGTTACTTTTTTTTTTACGACTATCGCACTATGCATGGGGAGGAGTGATGCATTAAAGAGATCAGAAAGCTTTAATGTCCTAGAGCGGCACGAAAAACCATAGAGATCAGGAAGTGTGGTTTCGGATGCGTAGGCACGTGTCTCCTACCCACAGCTCCACTTCACCAGGTTTACCTGTAGGGGTAGTTGTGTTGTGGCAGCAAAATAAAATAGTTCAGTGGCACTTCAAAAACTAACATTTATTATGAATTCTGCATGCTCAAGAAAGCTTGTACCAAGAATTAAACTTTGTTGGTCTTAAAAGTGCCACTGGACTCAAACTTTGTTCTGTTGCTTCAGCATAAGCTTTCGTGTATTGGAGTTCACTTCATCAGATACATCAAGTGAACATCTATTACACAGATATCCTAATTCAGGGGTGTCAAACATAAGGCCAGGAAGCCAGAACTGGCCCGTCTAGGGTTCTTATGTGGCCTGCAAGCAACTAGTGCAAGGGAGGGAACAAGAGACTGTTGCTGGGTGGGGGAGTGGGCAGAGCCACTCAGATTGTGGCTTCAGCATGTTGGAACGACCTCATTTGCAGCCATCAAGCAGCGTGGGAGTGTCTGCCCAGTGCTGTACAGTCCGCCCATATGAGTTTTCCTTTGGAACCCCCCCCCCCGCCCATGGGGCCTTGCGGTGAAGATACACCAACTCAGAGCTTACCAGCTGCTGTCCTTTATACAGTTTATATCTTTGGTACCCAGCATTATGTTTTATGGCAGACGTGGCCCGGCCCGACAGAGTAACATTTATGTTGGATCCGGCCCTCGTAAAAAATGAGTTTGACACCACTGTTCTATAGCTAAAGAGTGCCCAAGGGTTGGGTGGGACCTGGCTGCCTATTGTTCTTCTCCCTGCCAGGGCCATTTGTGTTTCTAAATTGCTGGATGGCTTCATGCTTGGGAAACGAATCATGGCTACTCTTCTTCCTCTCCTGATGCAATATAAAAGAATATACAACCAATTTCCTGCAATCCTATCCATATTTACTAATAAACTCCATTTTATTTAGCCGGGCTTACTCCCAGGAAAGCATTTTTAGGATTGCAGTCAGAGTGGGTGAGGACCTGTAATTATGGAGCAACAGTCAAGACTGGTGGTGGTGGGGATTCTTGTCTATAAGAAAGAATGAAGACATGCTTTGAGTGGCTTAGGTTGTGATACATCGAAACACGGTTTAGACCATAACCCTGCAGCAAGTTGGATACAGGCAGCTTTGGCTCTTTTTGTAGCAGGAACTCCTTTGCATATTAGGCCACACACCCCTAATGTAGCCAATCCTCCAAGAGCTTACAGAGCTCTTCTTACAGGAGCTACTGTAAGCTCTTGGAGGATTGGCTACATTAGGGGTGTGTCGCTTAATATGCAAATAAGTACCTGCTGCAAAAAGAGCCCTAAGATTATATTTCATGTAAAGCTGAGGTAGAGCTTGGAGCTTTTGGAGCAGAGTGTTTTGTTTGTTTCAATAAAATAACATAGAAGTCAGGTAGCACCACCAACTTACCGTAAGAACAAATTCCAGCCTGACAGCCATGTTCGTCGAGTGCAGCAAATGTCATAGTAACCGTGGCATAAGCTTTTGTCAGAAGAAACCTAATGATCCCTAAGGTGCCTTTTGTTCTTACTATGACAGTACCTCAGAAATGCAGTAGTTACTGAAAAAATGAACCAGTACACCACTTCTTGACAAACACGTGTAGGATCAGTTGACTGCATTGGTCTTGTCGAAAAGCCATGCGAGTGCCAAATCTACTCCTGGTTTCCATTCGATCAATGAAAATAGCTATTGCATCATGGTTGTGTTGTACGCACCTGTAACGATTCCATGTTTTACTGTGTGTGTGTTTAAAAGTTGGTTGGCATGGCTGTGTGGGACAATCTAGAATACTGAAACAGGCAAGTTGTGTGATTGGTGAGTGACAGAGAGGGGGAGGGGTTTTTGGAATGGATGCTGTGTGGGTGATTTGAATGTCTATCAGGAGTGACTGTTAGAGTTTAGACAGTTTATGATGATAGTTGAGTTAAACAGTTGATGAGAGTCAGAGCAGAGTGTGCTGTGTAAAGGAGTTAATATGAGTTTTGTCCTGAGTTCTCTGTGTGAGAGGTTCCTGTGTGAAGCAGACGGTTAAGTTCTGTGTTATAAGAGTAACAGTGTTGAAAGCTGAGAGTCCCTAAGAAAAGTACAGAGAAAAGATTACAAAGTTGCTTTAACCTCCCTGTCAGTAAAGGAGAAGCTTGTGAGAGACACCAAGCATTTGTTCAACTCCTTCCCAGTACTGTTTACATTGTTTACCCTCGTATTTATGTTTACTTTAAATAAATCCTAATTCCTTCAAGTATCAGCAAATAATCCTTCCTCAGACCACATAGTTCCTCGAAAGGCCTAGACCCCGCGTTACAATACCAACCCCAGAAGCAAAGAGAAGAATTGGAATTTATTAAAATTCCTGGTGGCAGCCAGAATACCCAAAGAAAAATAAACCATAAGAACTTTTAAAGTAAAACTAGACCTCCCCAGATAAGAGGTCGTCACAGCACCGCTTATGAAACACTTTTGCCACTGACTAACAGTCAGTTTAACTTAGTAGGTGCACTTAACACTTCCATGGTGCATATGTTAAGTGCCTTTGATGATTCTAATCACAGTAACTGAAATCAATCATGAACATATATTAAGATATTCACTTTGGTTCATTGCTTAAATGCATTCTGGGTAAAATACTAAATGCTGACAGGCAATCATACTGCTTGTGACCTTGCTTGTTCTTGCCAACTATAACTGTGCATATTCCTGATGTCATTTAGCCTAGGTTAGATGAAGAACACACACCACTATGTATCCGTATCTGCTACACTAGCTACTTTTAGGATTTCATAGTCTGGGAAGAAGAAGGCCCATTGTTCAACTGAAGGAGGTATATTTTTGCCTGAGAAAATCCAACCCACAGGTTGGGGCCCAATCAGAATGGTGTGACGGATATATGACAAAGTTTGATGGAACCAATAACTATGATTTATTTCTAACTGTCATAGGGGGTATAAAAGTTTATGTCTCCCACTGTAACCTTAGGGAAGAGCTGTGGGTATTCGAGGATTCAAAACCTTGTTATGCCTGCATTTTCCCTCCTTTATTAATAAAGTTTTAGTCTGGATTCTCCTCTACAGGACTGTGCCTAGTGCTTTCTCAAATTGGGCTGGGGAAGCACAACCCGTGACGGAGTTTCTGTTTTACAGTTGTGACCCGGTGCCTTGCTTTGTTTCGCAATACTTCTGTTGTACATCGGGCAGAATTCAAGGCCCCCTTTTGAACATCTGGAGAGAACAAGCCATTCCATCGCTGGAGGCTGGGTCGAATCTGGTGGTTTGGTTAAGCCTCCTTCCCTCATAAGGAGGTCTGCACTGCAATCCTATTCAGAATTAAACTCAGCAGAATTAAACCCAGTATGTTGTTGTTGTTCAGTTGCACAGTCGAGTCCGACTCTTTGCGACCCCATAGACCAGATCAAGCCAGGCCTCCCTGTCTTCCGCCGTCCCAGCATAGACTGGAGCAATTTTGCGTAGCACTGCACGACTGCACTAACCTCTGAGCACCCCTCCTCCTGAATGGTACAGCCTGACCCGTTCCGCTGAGCGGACTCGTGAATGTCTCCCCCCCCCCGCTCCTTCTGAATGGTACAGCTCACAAACGTCCTTCCAAAAATGTATGCTCTTCCCGCATATTTTCATTCATCCCCAATGGTTTCGGCCAGTCACACCTTTCCCTCCAAATCAGTGGATTTTTCCGCTCTTGCGTCACGAGCCCGTATTCTTCAGCGGGCTGCAGGCCCCGCCTTTTCACCCTTCCGGCTCCTCCTCCTTGCTCCACGCTAATTGGCTCCTCCTCTCCCCGCCGACCCGTATTCTTCTTTTGGCTCCGCCCACTCTTCTGTCTTCTCCGGTGCTGCGAGTCGGTGCTGTCGGAGCAGGAGGAGGGGACGGCAGCCGGGGTAGGACATGCATCGTAAGAGGCCGTTCAGCGCTAAACAGAAGAAAAAGCAGCTTCAGGACAAACGGGAGCGAAAGCGTCAGGGTGAGTGGGGGCGGGACCGGGAGTGAGGGGGCGGAGGAGGGGGAGGTGCAGTCCTTCCCCCGTCATGGAACATCTGGAAAGATACAGCCTCCCCCCTTACTCCTTGAGAATATATGGAGGAATCGTACTTTTACATTCTTTTGAATTCTCCCATTTCCTCCCATAACATCTGCTGCTGTCATGATAGTTGGGGGGACGACGAGAAAGGCTGTGTCGTTTTCTCACATCGACTCTGGGACTCATGATAGTTTCTAGAACACCTGGACAGGAGAGGCCTCTCCTTCTCCTTGAAACGTTGGGGAGGGTGACCTCTTCTTTCCTCCACTAAAACAACTTGCCATGGAAGCAGAGGGGTTGAACCCGGATCCTATGGAAGACATTTGCAGAGAGGCAAATCTAGACATCTAGAAGGGACTACATCTCCTTTTCTAAACACCTGGAGAAGGGTGGGTGGATGACCCAGGCTTTTCACACATTTTAGGGAACGGATCATTCCTTTTCCTAAAAGATTTGGGAAATAACTCTAAATTATGTTTCTTTCTCAACTTCTAAAGAAAGGTGACACTATTTCTTCTTTTTTCTAGGATATCTTTTCTTACATTTGCAAATTAGACTCTTCCATTATTTACACTCCTCTCCCTGTGTGTGTATGGGCGTACGCACAGAGTTCTCAACTCCTTCCTTAGACAATCTACCCTTTCCTATTGAATTAAACCTTAAAGACATGAAGTCCTTGAAATAGCTAGAGATCAGACACTCCTTGGTTCGGGCCTTTCTTTTAAATCTTGTGCAGTGTAAATCTCTGGTTCCCCGAACCCCAGTGTCTGGATTATGACTTCTTTGGTTCTTTTTGTTCATGCTTGGGCTGATATGTCTGTTGCAAAGCATTCAGGGTGCTTACTGAATTGCTTTGGACTCCTAACATCTGCAATGCAGTGGGCATTATATCACCATCTCTTTTCTCCCCCTTAAATTGCTTAATAAAGTAATGCCTCCTTCTCAAAGATATCTGAAAATGTGACATGCTCCACACAGATACATCCTCCATACCTGAAAGAATGCAACAACAGGGTGCCTGAATGCGGCAATTCTTCCTTTCCTCCCTAAAGATATTTTTTTGGAGGGTGATAAATGTTAATTCTGTTTGACTTTCATATTTTCTATGTATTTTGCTGAGTTTTGTCATTTTTGGTAGATATGGGCAACTGGATCCTAGCTTGCCACAAAGTAAGTCTCACTTTATTCAGCGAGGCTTACTTCCAACTTGCAGTGTTCCCTCTAAGCTGAGTTAGTGTGAGCTAGCTCAGTTTTTTAGCCTCCAGCTCACAGATTTTTGACTTAGCTCAGGAAGGATGACTCCAGAGCAAACTGATTTATGCAGCAGCCAAATTGCTCGCTCACAACTTTAATGCCAGTAGCTCACAAAGTAGAATTTTTGCTCACAAGACTCCACAGCTTAGAGGGAACATTGATTCCAAGTTACTGGGTTGAATCTAAACAAATTTTCCACTGCGGGAAAAGAGAGGAGAGGGTCCCCTTTGAGCATCAAAAAAAGGCTATGGGACCTCCTTGGACAAAAGCTATATGGGGTGGGTGCTGGAGTAAAGATGGGATTTGGTGGGATGAAGTGGGAAAACTCATCTGGAGCCAATTTGCTGTGATATTGGGGAGAAGGAATTTACAGAAGCAGCACTTGAACGGGAAGGGTTGTGCCGAGTAATTCTGTTCCAGTCGTAGTCCTGAATACCTTTCATTGGAGCTTGCTTCCAGGAGAACCAGTGGGACATGATTTCCACATCAAGTCTGCACAACTTGCAGCTTGCTGAGAGGAATACAGCCCACCAGTCCTCAGTTTTGACTTGCCAGGTAATCAGCAGCTCTGTTTCATGCCATCCCAGGGTGGGCTGCCAATCATGGCTGGTGGGCTGTGCTCAGCTTGGTGAGTCATGTTGTGTGGGCTTCTTCCGCATCTTCCCCACATCCTTTACACAAAACTGGCATGATCTTCAAGTTCATCCTTCTGTCCCAGAGCTGGATACTGGTAATTGCGATATCTATACTCAGATGGGTGATTCCCCCCCCCTCTAAATCCAAAGGCTTATGCGGTTTAAAGAAATAAGCATCTTTTTAAAAGATGCCAGTTTTGTTGAGTGAAGATAGGCATGCTGCCCGTATAACTGCATCGCCGCTAAGCCATTCATACCGGTACAATACGGTCTGTTTCTATGCCGTCATATTTAAAAATAGCTAATGTGGTTCAGGCTATTGAACTGTTCTGATCTCTAGAAGGTTTTGTTGATGGTGGCAACTTTGGTGGACAGAGTGAAAGAGGAAGGCGGTCTTCTTGAGTAGCTGCATTCCGTGAACTAGGAAAATTCTTACGAAATAAAAAACCCTTTGTCACAGGGGGTGAGAGAGAGAGGAAATAAACTCACGCTGCTGCTGCCGCCGCCACTGTGCCAAGTGGACTGGAAACGCTCTGAAAGAAAAGTGCTGAGTTTTGACGACAGGCAGTAGGATGCAAAAGCTTCATAGGGACTATGAATCATGTGGTACCGAAATAACGCTGCTTAGAATTCAGCAGGCAGCCAGGCCTGGGGCAAACGTTTTACCCTGCGGTTCCCAGGTCAGAGAGCACCAGTTGTCAGGAGACATTGAAAGCAGACAAGGATGCATGTTGCCGTCATTACAGTGAGGACGACAGACCTCGGCAGCAGCTCCTGAGTGATCGTAACACCACAGATGTATTATTTTGCTAATGATTAGCAATTTTGTAGTGTGCACTGATGATCAAACTAAATGCAGTGGAGATCACAGGTTTCTCAGCCTTTTAAAACCTATATTTTAGGTGTTACAGGGCCCTGGGAGATCTGGGGGAGGTTTAATCCTTCCCCCCTGCACTGCTCTGCTTATCAAAATACGTGTACCTTCACTTGTCTTCTTCTGAGAGCCAGTTTTGGCATAGTGGTTAGGAGCGTGGACTCTAATCTGGGAGAACCGGGTTTGATTCCCCACTCCTCCACATGCAGCTGTTGGTATGACCTTGGGCAAGCCACATTCTCTTAGAGCTCTCTCAGCCCCACCTACCTTACAGGATGTCTGTTGTGGGGAGAGGAAGGGAAGGAGTCTGTAAGCTGCTCTGAGTGAAGGGCCGGGTATATATCCAATCTCCTCTTCTTCATTGGTCCCAAGGGTAATAGAGAGCAGAAGGACACTTTTCCTAGGATGCAGGAGCAAAAGAATCAAACCACTCAATCCAAACCTTAACCTCTTGCCTCCTAAATTCATCTTTGAAAGGTGCTGGAAGGTCTGTGATTTCTCTCCGGTGTTATGTTTGTCCAGATATTTTAGAGAGAAAATAAAGAACATTGCTTTGGTATGCTAGATCTGGCCCTTAAAAATTGCTTTGCAAAAAAAAAAAATGTTTACTGCAGCCTGGCAGATAAGTCCATTTCCTCAGCTGCATGCACAAAAGGTGTCAGAGGTTGTCTTGACAGCACTTTCAAGCTGTGCAGTCTGATAGCTGCTAGCTGAGGCTGTGTTGATCACAAGAACATCAGTAAACAGGCCCTGTTGTGTTTGAGCAGACATGCTTGACTTCTGTGTTGTTCCTGTATGTTTTCTCAGAGGACTGTGTGACATTTTTAACCCCCTCAGGAAGATCATGTTCTGTGAGCACCACAGGAAGTCCGCTGGAGATCTTCGCTATGCTTTCCTCATTGCTGTATTCGATAGTGGGATAGAGTTGTCAACTGGCCTGGAAGGAAAAGGTCCTGTCCCTTTAATAGAGGCTTAATGCGTGGGGCCCAGTGAAGGAAACCTCCATGTTTAGAGGCAGCCAACCTCCGAATCCCAGAGCCAGGACGCAATATCAGGGGAAGGCCTCGGCCTCTTTGCCCTGTTGTCGGCCCTCCAGGGGACCTGGTTGGTCACTGTGTGAGACAGGATGCTGGACTAGATGGACCACTGGTCTGATACAGCAGCACTTTTCTTATATTCTTAAGGTTTCATGTTATGTTGGTAAATAATGTCCCACCACACCTCAGTAAAAGTCACAAAACATTCATTGTCTGGGACAGTTGGCAACCCTAGTAGAGCATCCCTGTGTCTATGAATAGAGGATGCTCTGACTCTAGTCTTTTAATGTTACCAGAATGAACTGTGCAGGAATATCTTATTAAGACTAGTCTCAGGATCACAAAACAGAAAGCAAGGTGAGCTTATCACAGAATTTTATACTACGTTGGACATTCTGTACACAAAGAAAAAAATATGGCTCAGGGCATAAGGAAGGAACTTCAAACCTGTAGTCAATACAGATACAGGATGTGTTTGAGATTTAAGTGAATCCCATGGTGCCTCAATCACTACCTGGTTTAGTTGTCCGGTCTTCCTAGCAGCGGGATGGGGCTGTTTAGCTCAATCTCTTCATGAGGGAACAATGCAAATCAGGTTTCAAGACACATCTAGATGACTGAGATAAAGAGGCAACTACCCCTCCCAGACGGAGCTGCGGTGGCTCAAGTGGTTAAGACACTGAACTGCAGGCTGTGGAAGGTCAGTAGTTCAGCAGTTCGAGACCCGGGTGCCGCATGACGGAGTGAGCTCCCGTCTCTAGTTCCAGCTCCTGCCAACCTAGCAGTTCGAAAGCAAGAAATTGCAAGTAGATAAATAGTTACCACTTCGGTGGGAAGGTAACAGCGTTCCATGCGCCTTGGTGTTTAGTCATGCCGGCCACATGACCACGGAAACGTCTTCGGACAGCGCTGGCCCTTCGTCTTTGAAACGGAGATGAGCACTGCAACCCTAGAGTCAGATTCGACTGGCTTTCGAGCAAGGGAACCTTTACCTTACCCCTCCCAGAGTCCATCCATCTTTCAAGAATATATAAAAACCAGCAATTAATTCCAATTAATTTCTCACTTTCAATTCCTTTCCCAGCCCAAAGAATGCACAGCGATTATCAATTAATCCAGTTCTTTCCTCACTTTCAGTTCCTTTCCCAGCCCGAAGAATGCACAGCAATTATCAGTTAATCAAATTCCTTCCTCAGTTTCAATTCCTTTCCCAGCACGAAGAATGCAGCAGTCAAAGAGTTAAGCACTGAAAGTGCCTTTGATGAACTCAGGTAACAGGTCCTTGTGAACATGACCCTAGCGATTCTGTTAACTTTCCATGCGGGAGTGTTGTTATGACTGGTCTGGTAACCCTTTTAAGTAACTTGATTCTGAAAATAACTTGATTCTGAAAATAAGTAACTACTGAAAAAGTTAAGAGGGTAATTTTTTGTTTTAATCCAGTCAGCCAGGTTTATGCTGTTGTACTAAACAGAGCTCGTTATCAAAGAGTCGGTCTTAAGAAAGCCTGGGAGGGAAAGGGACATTCTCATATACAGAGAATTCGAGAGATATCAGCATTTTCTCCATGGTCCCAAATCAGATGGCTGTGTGAGGCTAGAGTTGCGGCCTGATTCTGTTCACATTTTCCTTGAAGTAAATCCCACCGAGTGCCTTGCTTGGGAAGTTGCTCCTGTCTAGGGACTTACTGAAGGCCCTTCTCTATGGTTAAACTGGGAGCCAGTTTGGCGTAGCAGTTAGGAGCATGGACTCTAATCTGGGAGAACCGGGTTTGATTCCTCACTCCTCCATATGCAGCCAGCTGGGTGACCTTGGGTCAGTCAGAGCACTCTCAGCTCCATCTACCTCACAGGGTGGCTGTTGTGGGGAGGGAAGAGGAAAGGGATTGTGAGCCACTCTGAGACTCCTTTGAATACTGAAGGGTGGGATATAAATCCAGTCTCCTCCTCCTCCTAGCTGTCCTTTTAATAACAGTTTGCTCTTCAGGAATTATCAGGGGATTTTCCTGCATTTTACACCTCTGTTAAAGTGACAGGACACCTTTTTTCCTGGCCATTTCGCAACCTTCTGCCTCCCCCTTGCTCATTGTGCTTCTCACAATCTTGACTTTTAAACGAGGAATAAAACAGGCTGCCCCAAAATCGACAACTGTGTGAAGATTTAGTGGCTTCACAGTAAGAGGAGCAGGGGGATCACGGAATACTTTGCAGTGAATTCCAGTCAAGAATGTTGGGAGCAGAGAAGGCTTGGATCGATCCAGCCAGGGCACCTTCTGTATTCTCTAGGCAAGGGTACGCGCAGGATTGCTGAACAATTATGCTTGAACAGTTACGAGATCATGATTTTGCAGCTTTCCTTTGACGATTTAGGACATATTTGTAGGCCACAGGAATTCTAGTTTGTTTTTGTTTTTATGTGTTTGTTTTAAAAAAGAAAAAGAAAAAAAGACCAGACTTCATAAGACTGAAGTCAGCCCAACCTCTGCTTTCAGGTAATGCCTGACATCTGGTGCTTGGCTATCTGACTTGTTGCTCCTGCCTTTCTGGCAGATAAATGGAGCCATGTGGTTCAGCCAGCCTCTTCAGGAGGGAAGAGGCGCTGACTGCTGCCTCACATGTTCAAATTAAATGGAGCGCGTTGCAAGACTGATGGTGGGTGGGTGCAGTACGGCTCTTTGAGAAGATGCACGAAGCAGCCGGATACCAAGGCGGACGATTAATCTATCAAGCTCAATATTGTCTGCTTCGAATGGCGGCAGCTCTCCAGGGTTCTGGGCAGAGGTAATTCCCGTCACCTGCTACTATGGTTGCCAGCTCTAGGTTTAGGAAATTCCTAGAGATTTGAGAGTGGAGCCCGAGGAAGGGATCTTAGCAGGCTATAATGCCGTAGGCTCCATTCTCCAAAGCAGCCATTTCCTCGAAGAGGACTGATCTCCGTAGCCCGGAGATCAGTTGTAATTCTGGGAGGTCTCCAGGCCCCACCTGGAGGTTGGCAACCCTACCTGCCACATGGTCCTTTTTACCTGAGATGTTGGGGGCTAATCCTGGGCGCTCCTGAATGCAAATCAGATGCTCTAACAGTAAGCCATTTTCCCTCAGAGGAGGAGGAGATTGGATTTATACCCCGCCCTTTACTCGGAGTCTCAGAGCAGTTCACAATCTCCTTTCCCTTCCCCTCCCCACAACAGACACCCTGTGAGGTAGGCGGGGCTGAGAGAGCTCTAACAGGAACTGCCCTTGAGAGAACAGCTCTGACAGAATTATGACTTGCCCAAGGTCATCCAGCAGCTGCAAGTGGAGGAGTGGGGAATCAAACCCAGTTCTCCCAGATTAGAGTCCACACACTTAACCGCTACACCACACTTAACCACGTCCCCCCGCTTGTATTCCATTTCCCTCTGCCCACTCATACTGGTGCTTGCACATTGACCTTCTTTCCCTGTGCAACCCCAGAGTCTTGCGACTTTGAAACTGCAAGGGAAGAAGGTACCCTGAGTTCAGCTGCAGAAGAGGCTCGGATACCTGAAGGGAGAAAGGAAGCCGTTTCACAGTCTCCTTGGCACCACATGGTGTTAAATTAGGCTGCAGTGCTGAGGCTGGGCACTTTGAGCTGTCTCTTATTCCCTTCCTTCCTTAAAGGGATGCTAGACTGGAGAATGAGCTCCAGTCTGCACGGCTCAGGATATTATATCCTCAACCGGAAGGGAGCCTTTCTTGCCACTGGTGACCAGGAAAGTTATTTGCAAGCTTGCACAAAGAATGAGAATTCCTTGGATGTTTAAGAAGGATTGAGAAGCACCACTGTTGTGTGGGCAGATTTTACCCGTTTAAGCAACTCTGTTCAATACCTGATTTGTGATTCAACGCCTGATTTTGTGATTCGCTGAGGTGAGGGGACAGAAAATTGCAGGGGCTCTTTTTGTGATTGGCTGAACAGCAAGTAATTCCTCACACACACACACACCCCAATGGAAGGGCCTATCACAATCTTCTGTGATTATAATGTATATAACTAAAATCTTGGGGAATATAATGTGTGTGCCAGCTCTAAGAAAACAAGAGATGGAAGGGACCCGGTCTTTTACTCCTGTTTTCCCCCAGGATAGGTCTGCTGACCAACCTAACTGTTGCCCTTTGCTTTAAGGATAAAAATGAAATGGGAATGAAAGAAAGTGAAAAAGTAAAAAAGCCAGAGGAGTTAGAATGTCTGTTCTCCCGAGACCTTATAGGGATCGTTTACGTTGTGGCTCAGTGGCAGAGTTTCTGCTTTGCATGCAGAAGGACCCAAGTTCAATCCCCGGCATCCCCAGCTAAAAGAATCAGATGATGTGAAGGAGCTCTGCCTGAGACTTTAGAGAGCCGCTGCCAGTCAGAGTAGACAATACTGACCTTGATGGACGAAGGGTCTGACCTGGTATACAGTAGCTTCATGTTCTAGTTTGGTGTAGTGGTTAAGTGTGCGGACTCTAATCTGGGAGAACCGGGTTTGATTCCCCACTCCTCCATTTGCACCTGCTGAGGTGACCTTGGGTCAGTCACAAGCTCTGGCACAGCTGTCCGTGAAAAAGAGCAGTTTGTGTCAGAGTTCTCTCAGCCCCACCCACCTCACAGGGTGTCTGTTGTGGGGAGGGGAAGGGAAAGGAGTTTGTAAACTGCTCTGAGACTCCAAGTGAAGGGCGGGGTATAAATCCAATCTCTTCTCTCTTCTTCTCTCTTCTTCTCTCTTCTTCTCTCTTCTTCTCTCTTCTTCTTCTTCTTCTTCTTCTTCTTCTTCCTCTTCTTCTTCTTCCTCTTCTTCCTCTTCCTCTTCCTCTTCCTCTTCCTCTTCTTCCTCTTCCTCTTCTTCCTCTTCCTCTTCCTCTTCCTCCTCCTCTTCCTCTTCCTCTTCCTCTTCCTCCTCCTCTTCCTCTTCCTCTTCCTCTTCTTCCTCTTTTTCCTCTTCTTCCTCTTCTTCCTCTTCTTCCTCTTCCTCTTCCTCCTCTTCCTCCTCTTCCTCCTCTTCCTCTTCCTCCTCTTCCTCCTCTTCCTCTTCTTCCTCTTCTTCCTCTTCTTCCTCCCTCCTTCTCTTCCTCTTCCTCTTCCTCTTCCTCTTCCTCTTCCTCTTCCTCTTCCTCTTCCTCTTCCTCCTCCTCTTCCTCCTCCTCCTCTTCTTCCTCCTCTTCTTCCTCCTCTTCTTCCTCCTCTTCTTCCTCCTCTTCTTCCTCCTCTTCTTCCTCCTCTTCTTCCTCCTCTTCTTCCTCCTCTTCTTCCTCCTCTTCTTCCTCCTCTTCTTCCTCCTCTTCTTCCTCCTCTTCTTCCTCCTCTTCTTCCTCTTCCTCTTCTATGAGAGAGGCAAATGTTCTTTTTAAAAAATAGCTTGCTAAAATAATAGGTAACTTGAGGTAGCTGTTTGTTTGTTTTTTGTCTTAGTTTAATAATGACTACACCATTAGCTGTTAGATACAGGGCTGGTCTATGTTTTATTTATTTTTTTACCTTATTTATAGTCCGCTTTTCTCACTTGGATTCAAGGTGGGATTACCCAGAGTGAGTCAATGCAATCAACAGGATAGGACATTCAGTAATCAATGAAATGGGGTTTGGGTCCTAGACTCAACCAGAAATATAAAAACAGAACAGAAGCAAAGCAAATTGTTTTAAGAAACCAAAAGGTTAATTGCCACAAATATGAGGGCCAAATAATATCAATTAAAACAGATAACATAATTATAATAGAATATATATCAAATTAGATAAAAAACAGATACAGGCCCAATAGTAGCCTCAAAACAGAATAAAATCATACATAGGTATCAAGCAGAAAACATATATGACAAGGCCATCCGCATTTTGGCCAATTTGGCCTTCCTCAGCGGTCAAACACATATTGCACATTACCTCCAAGTAATACAATAAATACTGAAAATAGGACCAATTTAAAATACTGAAAATAGGAACACTGTCTAATTTGGTTTTTTAATTCAACTTGTTTGGGTGAAGTTTTTCTTCCCCTCTTTGGGTTCCCAGTTGCAAAGCAAATTGTTAGCATGACACTTTAAATGAGGCAAAATTGCATAGTAGGATCCAACTTATAGGAAACTATACACAGTTGATTAGACCACGGTCCCCTAATAATTTGCCCAAGTAACTTTGTGAATCATTCTGTACAGTGCTACCTTATTGCCCACGTAGAAAAATACTCTTCAGTAATTCAGCTTTGCACCATTTGTGGAAAGCCAGGAAATCAGGAGCCTTCCTGACCTCTGCAGGTAGACCATTCTACAAGGTGGGGGCCACAATGGAGAAGGCTCGTGTACGGGCAGTTGTTGATTTTGCCCATTTGCAGGTTGGCACCTGCAGAAGACATTGCTTTGATGAGCAAAGCTGATGTGGCGGAGCACGGGGCAGAGACAGTCTTGCAGATGTGAAGGTCCAAGGCCATGAAGGGCTTTGTATTTGAGAGCCAGTACTTTAAATTGAGCCCGGTAACAGATGTGCAGCCAATGGATTGACTTCAGAATGGGAGGAATATACACGTGCCGCCTCGCTCATGCTTAAAGAGACCTAATTCATACTGTTAGGTATGAATACTATTTCCTGACCTGGATAGCCCCGACTAGCCTCGGTCTTATTGGATCTCATATGCTAAGCAAAGTCAGCTCTCATTAGTACTTGGATGGGAGACCACCAAGGAAGTCCAAGGTTGCCATGCAGAGGCAGATAAGGGCAAACTGCTTCTGTTCATCTCTTGCCTTGAAACTCACCCTACAGCATCGCCTTAAGTTGGCTGCAAATTGATGTCACTTTCCACCACCACCAACATGGGTGTGGGGGGGGGGGGGGCTTCAGTGTGAACTGTTCCTGGTGTATGGAGGACATCCTCATGGTTTACTTTTTTTTTTTTAAAACTGGCGCTGCTGATGGCTTGGGAATAATGGTGTGTGTGTGTGTGTGTGTGTGTGTGTGTGTGTGTGAGAGAGAGAGAGAGAGAGAGAGAGAGAGAGTGACAGTATGTGAGACAAACCCAGTTTCGTCATTGCTGACAGTAGTCCTGGATAAATTGGTGTGGGCCCGGGGATAAGTTATTGGCAGCCAAAAGGCATAATTTAGCCCCCTGAGGTTTTCCATCTGGTCCCTAGCACAGTTTAGAGACATGCCTCTTGTTGCACGCCTGACATTGCAGACCTCAGCAGATTAAAAACCTTCGTTGATGTCAGTAGACTTAAAGACATAATTCTGCTGAGAATGGTACCGTTACTCACTGAAGACAAAAAGGGAATCTGACAAGTTCTGTGTGGTGTTCACACTTACAGAGATTGGCTTGTAGCTGAGCTAGGCTTTGCCCAGGAAATGTGTGAAAGAGCTCTTGACATTTTCTTTTCTTTTTTTCCCCCTTTTCCTGAAAAGCAATTTGGGAAGTTGCCAGTTCGAAAGGAAGAAGGTAGCAGGGAGAAAAGATATCTAACCATTTCCCTTCCTATGGTTTGTTGACTCAAAATGTTATTCTCCCCTAGCTTTTTTTTTTTCTCCCAAAGGAGGAAAATATATGGAGACCATATGTGTCTTCCCTACCCCCCCCCCTCGCCACCCATGAGAGGGAAAGCAGTTGGGGGGGTAGATAATGGAGAGTAGACAAACAGGAAAGGGTTAAGCCGTCCACTGTTCCCCACCACTCAAAATGGCAGCCTCCCAAACTGCTTGTCATGGTTCTTCAAGTCTACTTTGGCCCATTGCCTGTTCCTGTTATGTGAACAGCACAGAGAGTCTTTCAGAGCCTGCCTCATGTACCTCAGGCAAATGGGATTGGGGTACACAGAGGAGGACTTCTGTTGAGATTCATGCAGGGTCTGGGAATCAAAATCCATTGTCGCTGCTCACAGGCTGAGGAGTTAAACTTCTGACGTGGTCGAATGGACCATAGGACTTCAGGCTACAGAGGGCAGGCCGGCCAGATTTGTGAATGTTTTCTCTCTGAAGAATTCCCTGAAAGAAGAATGTGAATGCAACAGTCTGAGCTATTATCTTTACCTTTGATGTGCTAATAGAAGTAGAATTTTTACTCTACCATTTTAGGCTTCCATCACTTCATTTTAATGGAGCTGCGGTGGCTCAAGTGGTTAAGACGCTGAACTGCAGGCTGTGGAAGGTCAGTAGTTCAGCAGTTCGAGACCCGGGTGCCGCATGATGGAGTGAGCTCCCATCTCTAGTTCCAGCTCCTGCCAACCTAGCAGTTCGAAAGCAAGAAATTGCAAGTAGATAAATAGATACCACTTCGGTGGGAAGGTAACAGCGTTCCGTGCGCCTTGGTGTTTAGTCATGCCGGCCACATGACCACGGAAACGTCTTTGGCTTTGAAACGGAGATGAGCACCGCAACCCTAGAGTCGGATTCGACTGGCTTTCGAGCAAGGGAACCTTTACCTTTACCTTTACACTTCATTTTGCTTCATATGTAGATCTGGCCCTTGTGGGGGGTGGAGGGAGGGGATAGCTGAGTGGTCGAGCACCTGCTTTTCCCGCAGAAAGTCCCAGGGTCAATTCCCATCCTCTCCAGGGCTGTTGCCAGTCAGAGTAGACAAGACTGACCTTGCTAGATCAGTGGTCTGGCTTGGTAGAAGACACAGCTTTGCTTGTGTGCAGTATGTACCTGCAGGACAGTGGGGTGGCAATAAAACAGAAACTGCTGAGATGATAAAATGGACTGCCCAACGCCAGACTTCTGGCAAAGGATCACATTTTGGAATGCTCCCATATAGGCTGTAAATTCCTGCACATGGGAAACCACTGACACTGAAAGAGAGTAGAAGCTTTCTCCCCACTGTGCTGGTTTTCTGTGTGTGTGGATTTTTTTTTAATGCAAAGGAGTATTCAGAACTAGAGCGTACCGCATCAAGTGGTGGGGTCCTTTCAAGCAACTCATCTAGGGTTGCCAAGCTCCAGGTGGCACCTGGAGATCTCCTGCTATTACGATGCATCTCCAGGCAATCAAGATCAGTTCCCCTGGGGGAAATGGCCGCTTTAGAGGGTGGACTCTATGGCAGTAGACCTGCTGAGGTCTCTCCCCCAGGCTCCGTCCTCCGAATCCCCAGGTGTTTCCCAACCCAGAGCTGGCAACCCTATCTGTAAACCAGGCCTCAGAGAGCCCTTTGCTGGGCCTTGATGGAAATGGAGCCAATGCTGCTGGCTCTTTTACCTTTGCTCATTGTTGAATATGACCCAACCTCTGCTTCAAAACGAACTACCAAGCAAGGCATGTTTGGAGATGGCTTAAAGGCTCTGTGTGGCTGCCACGATCTGCAGACCCGCTCGCTCTCGCAAGCGAATCCAGAAGAACAGGCGCATGTTATAAAAACCGTGGACCTTATTAATGAGGGGCGGATTGGGAATCAGTTACGTCGTTTAGGCAAATCATGACTGCCACTGGGGAATACCGAGTGCCCCAGAGGCCTGGGACGTATCGGAGGCATTTCTGTTCCAGCCAGGACACTCATTTGGCCTCTAAGTGAAGCGGTGCTGCAGAATTTAGGAAGAGCACTGCCGTCGTCTGCCATCCCCATGAACATCTGCAGTTAAGGCAAATGGTGCATCTGTATGTTTTGGTTTGTTTTGCTTGATTGGTTCTGGTGCATGACTTGGGATGGGGGGGGGGGAATCAGTCCGTCAACTCTTCTCCCCCCTCCAAACCTCGCCAGACAGACGTGGGCTGGAAGCAGCTGACAGCAAGCGCCGAGCAGCCCCACCCCCCCTCCACTGAGTCAGCCGCTCCTTCCGTGGGAGCCCCCTTCTTGCTCGCTCATTCTCGTGTGTCCCTTCCCCCAATATCAGCAAGGCTTCTGTGTACAACCTGTTAAGGCCGAGCTGCTGATCTGTTGCTGTGTCTGCTTGTAGAACCTAAAAGTCTTGGCTGCCACCTTCTCCCCCCACCCCCAAACTCCATAGGCCCACCCTTTTCTCTCAGCACTGCATGCCACCCTCACACGGTCCTGATTCGTTAACAAGAATTGTTTCTGTTGTGCTTCCATCAACCCCCTTCAGAAACCTAGGAAATCCTGCTTTAACTCATCACACTGTATGGTGTACGTGAATGTGGGTAGATTCCAAGTGGTTCTTGCTACTAACTTTCCCCTACCTTAAAGCACAAGGCCCGCTACTGCTCCTAGTGTTGCCAAGTTGCCAGTTTGGTGTAGTGGTTAAGTGCTTGGGAGAACCAGGTTTGATTCCCCACTCCTCCACTTGCACCTGCTGATGTGACCTTGGGTCAGTCACAAACTCTGGCACAGCTGTCCTTGAAAAAGAGCAGTTTGTGTCAGAGTTCTCTCAGCCCCACCCACCTCACAGGGTGTCAGTTGTGGGGAGGGGAAGGGAAAGGAGTTTGTAAGCCGCTCTGAGATTCCAAGTGAAGGGCGGGGTATAAATCCAATCTCCTCCCTCCTCCTCCTCCTCCAAGTGGCCCCTGGCCGCTAGCAGGGGATGGGTTGGTCTTTTTTTTGCCAGATCCAGGTTGGGAAGCTCCTGGAGATTTGGGGATGGAGCCCGGGGAGGACAGGGGTACAATGCCAGAGAGTCCGCCCTCCAGGGGAACTGATCTTTGTAGTCTGGAAATGTGCCGTAATTCCAGGGGATCCTTAGCTCCCACCCGGAGGCTGGCATCCCTATCTGACACAGAGCTGGCGGCCAACAGTTTGGTGGTGGAAAGTGCCACCAAGGCACAGCTGACCGTGTTTCGAAGGCAAGCGATGTCCCAAGGTGGTTTTGCCATTCCTGCTTCTGCATAATGGCCCTGGGCTTCCCTGGTGGTCTCCCATCCAAGCACTAACCGGCACTGGCCCTGCTTAGCTTCTGAGATGTGGTAAGATGGGGGCTAGCCTGGGCCATCCAGGTTAGGCCGTCAACAGTCTGGTGGTGGTGGTGGTGGGCAGTGCCATCAAGTTGCAGCCAACTGGTGGTGACCCCAAAGGGTTTTCAAGGCAAGAGATGTTCTGAGGCGTTTTTGCCCTTGCCTGCTTCTGTGTTAGTGATCCTGGGCTTCCATGGTGGTCTCCCGACCCAGCTTCGCTTCCAAGATCTGAAGAGACTGTGCTAGTCTGAGCTATCCAGGTCAGGGAATGGCCTTATTATTTATGTATTTATATATCTGTAGCCTCTTCAATAAGGACTAATGGCACAGGCCCTTGAAAAGCAAATTCCTCGGGAGCCGCTACTGTGAAGATGCTGTTTCTGCTGGTCAGCAATGGCAGCACCTATAACATGGCCTCTGAGATTTTGACTCTCGCTCTCCACAGGGCACGATGGCACTGTGCCCCACTGTTCTGCACTGACCTTCAATCATGACCATAATATAGATACGAGAGGGACAAATATGGTGGGGAAACGCAGCATGGCTTACCTGAAGTCACATAGTTGAGAACACAGGTTTCCATCTCTTACGTTTAACTACTTCATTACACTGCATAGCCCTTCCCATTGTTTCTGGACAGATATCTACCTCTTTCCTTGGTCTTGGAAGGGACCAACGTGGGGGGGGGGTATATTGATCTTAGAAGAATCACTCAAGCCCTTGCTTCTGTGCCTGGGTCAAGTCACAGTGTCCCTGCCCGTGGAAATAAAATGATAGTGACTTAACACACGGTCCATATTTAAAAGAGATCATAAAGTCCAGTTCCATGCCTCAGTACATTTATTATTATTATTATGGTCATAGACCAACAATCAATACAATAGGAAGCAGATAAATAACTGATAAGAAGAAGAAGAGGAGGAGATTGGATTTATACCCCGCCCTTCACTACCCGAAGGTGTCTCAGAGCGGCTTACAAACTCCTTTCCCTTCCCCTCCCCACAACAGACGCCCTGTGAGGTGGGTGGGGCTGAGAGAGCTCTGACACAAACTGCCCTTTTTCAAGGACAGCTGTGCCAGAGCTTGTGACTGACCCAAAGTCACATCAGCAGGTGCAAGTGGAGGAGTGGGGAATCAAACCCGGTTCTCCCAGATTGGAGTCTGCGCACTTAACCACTACACCAAACTGTTCTGAGAAAAGAACAGTAAGGTTATAAAATATAGTAGCATCTAAGCTTATAAATAGGAATCTAAAAAGTTTAAAATACAGAAATGGTAAAACTAAAATTAAGTTAAGAAATTAAAATCTAGGCCTATCTGTACTTCTTTATCTCTTTCCTAGCTCGGTGTGCCAACCAACCAAATTTGATTATCACCTGCCAGCATAATTGACAAAAGTATTCCAAAGAGCACTTCGGTCGGGGTCACAACACCGCCTAGTGACCCCGGGCCCCAAGGAGGCCAGGCTTGCGACCACAAGGGCTAGGTCCTTTTCGGTGGCGGCTCCTACCTGGTGGAATGAGCTCCCGGAGGAGATCAGGGCCCTGCGGGACCTGGTACAGTTCCGCAGGGCCTGCAAGATGAAGCTCTTCCGCCAGGCTTTTAAGTAGGAGCTGCCGCCACCACTACCACCACTGTGCGACTGCAGAGCAGTTCCGCCGCGTCGGGCTGACTGGCCAGCTGAAATATCGTGGCCCATGGCATCCCTCCCCTTTTTTTGACCCCATTGGGATATGCAATAGGGAGTAAGTATTGTAGCCATTATGTATCCTGTGAGATGTGCATTTTTGCCTAAACTGTTTTAACTGTTGACTTTTACTGCACTCGTGCCTTAATTGTTTTAACTTGTTGTATTTTTATCGCACTTTTGTGCCTGTGTAAGCCGCCCTGAGCCCGCGTGCGGGGAGGGCGGGGTATAAATGAAATAAAATAAATAATAAATAAATAAATATTCTCCTATTACGACCTGGGTAGGAGTTAACAAGAGGCTTAATCAAAACTTCCCTAATGTTATGATATATACTACAATAGAAAATTACATGTTCCAATGTTTCATCTGTTCCCATCCCACATATACAACTTTTCCTGAGTGATCTAATAAATCTGGCCTCCAATATAGCTGAGGGTAAAGCGTTATAACCATGCCTCAGTACAAGGTTCTTCATTGGTCTCCTCCATGCTCAATTTGCCTGCACAATCTGTACTGTACTGAGAGCAGAACAATGGTCGCAGAACCTGAGTAGTTGTAGAGCTGCTAGCTCCAAGTGACTTAAGCCAGTGAACCAAGCTGCAGATTTTAGAGAAAGTACAATCTGCTGGGTCACTCACTAGCCAATTAGAATGGGGCGGGAGGGGAGGGGAGAATCATTCCCTCAGTCAGACTAAGTGAAAATAATGCAGTGTGGTGAGCTTGCTAGAGTGTCGGACTAGGGGCTTGGGGGGACGCAGGTTTGAATCTTCACTCTGTCGTGTAGAAGCTTTCTGGGTGACCTTGGGCCAGTCACGCTGTCTCTCAGCCTAGAAGATGGCTGTTGTGAGGATAAAATGGATGAAGGGAAACAATATCG
>NW_015167086.1:314622-314742 GCF_001447785.1 Gekko japonicus
GCCCTTCCCTACAAGTAGGGCTCAGGGCGGCTTACAACAGAATGATAACAATTAAACAAGATTAAAAACCATTAAAACTGATTAATGAATAGAAACAGAAAACATATACCAGTTGGCAGA
>NW_015167086.1:315491-315674 GCF_001447785.1 Gekko japonicus
AGACAGTTCTCTTCCTTGTGGGAAAGAGGCTTTCGTTTTGCCATCTTAAATGGACTGAGGATAGCGTCAACTGGACTTTGTGGGGTCACAGCAATGGGAGTCTGAGCTTCTAGCTTTGCTTTTCTGGGAGCAGAACAGTGTGGTGCAAGGCTCCCTCTAAGCTGTGGATTCCTGTGAGCAACA